>NC_072451.1:7103512-7278512 GCF_027596085.1 Anoplopoma fimbria | reverse complement strand
TTCTTTTTTTTTGTGTTGTACTCCCTGGCTGCGGAGCCTCGAGTTGATGAATGAGGTGTTTCTCTCGCAGTGATGTCAAAGTGTGCTGCTCTGACACGGAGCCTGTGAGGAGAAGTGGCAGGACGCCGGCCTGTCTCCACGGTTATCCGCAGACGGTCACACACAGCCGGCCTGGACGCATGTCAGCCCCGGTAAAGAGACACAGGCCTGTAATCTAATTATCTTTCCCATTAATTCACTGCAAAAACCACATAGCTTGTTAATGTATAGACCAACGGCACTACTGTGACAGCTGCCTATAATAATAATAATAATTATTATTATTATAGTAATAATAACCATTATAATAAAACGAATAATATAATACAGTAAAATGTTGGATTAAATAGCATTTACATACGAGAATAGTCATTTCAACTAATAATAATTCTGGTCCCGCTTTGAGTATTATACAATATTATAAAAAAAATATTGTAGCATAATTGGTTTCGTTAGAACAAAACAAAACAAAAAACACCTAATATAATAATAGTAATGATAATACAAATAATAATAATAACAATAATAACAATGGCAGTAGTAATAATACTAATACTAATAATAGTAAATAATTCTAACCAATTCACATTTTAAAACCTCTATTTCCGTGTAAAATGAGTTTGTGTTCTTTTGGATTTTTACCACGGCCACATTGTTTTATCTGAATAATGTTTGTTTCTTTCAGGAGGTGTGCAGGCTAATGGCCGGCCCTCTTCAGGTGTCAGTGCCTTATGTACCGACTTGATAATGATTATCTCCAACACTCAACTTGTTACAGCATGCTCCTGATTAGCCAATACTGCTGCTATATGCATGATGTTATGGAGATAACAAGGGGTTACGCTGAGATTCACCAAAACAAGGATCGATGTCACATGTTTTTCCCCCCAGTATGAATGAATAATGGTTATAATGATGGTTGTAACCATTCCTTATTTAAAAACTGTCTCGATTGCTTTAAAGTGTCTTTGTGAGTCAGAGGAAAAGCTTCTGCAACAGTTTGGATTTATCTTCTCTGTGACATTGGCTAATAAAAGACATTGTGGACATTTGACACGCCCTTTACACACGGAGGCCTCTGATGTCTCGATTATGATTAATGAGAAACGACTGTAGGTTCATGTAAAACATGCAGGAAAGAGACTCAATTCATCATTTTAATCACCTCTCAGCTGTTCTCTTTTTATCTTTCAGACAATGAGTGGTCGTATGTAAAACATATTGTGTTGTTGTGATATTGTAATAGGCTTTTAATTACAATATAAGACCACTTTTGATATGGGGGAATCTTTTACATTTAAAAGGGGGATGTTTGCACCATAATGATTTGTGTAATCAAAAGTTAAATTAACTTTCCCCCCTGATAATTGGACAATCAACATTGTTTTGCTATAAAATGAGTGTAATCTATTGATACTGAACCTTGAATGTAAAATCTGATTTATTTAATTTCATAATGTATTTCTATGCAGGCTGTCTCATGCAGTTCTTTAAAATTTACATGGTTGGTATTTTAAAAACAAACACACTATTTCAGGTGAAAATGTATTTGTCATTTGCTGATATTATATTGTACAATATGAGGAGCCTGAAGACCTTTTATAAACCAATCAGTTTTTGTTTCATCATTACAACATTTTTAAAATGGAATATCAAATACTTTAAAAATACATAATTGTCCACATATAAAATAGATTCAGATTCAGTAGATTCTGCAGATATTACATGATTTTAAGGTAATCATTATTTTTCAAAAATTCTAACTGAAATTATTTTTCAAAAATAAATCACATACACATGGGTTTGGTTTGTAAACACATAAACACATGGGTTTGGTTTGGAAATTGGTAGTCCTCTTAAATATGATTATTTTATTGAGAATTGATTCTTGAAATGAATATATGAATATATGAACAATAAATGATAAATTATTACATTATTGTGTATAAGCATACACTATATATTCTTTGCACCATCACCTTAAGACTCCAATATTAACTTTAGGTATAAAGTTTTCTCTCAAACTGAAACCGAAAAGAAAAGAAACACTCAACTCATGAAAAAAACACCTCACATTTATTGTACATTTGCAAATCCATGCTGGATGAATCCCTTCAATGAGATTTAGATTAATTTATGAAGTAAGTTCTCTGAATTTCTCCTAAAGTTAAATTATCCACAGCACCTGGGAAAGCCTTTTCCGTTATTTATTACCTCTGTATCTTGCTGCTAGAGCCTTTTAAAACATTGACCTATTTGCTCTTATTTTATGGAAGACACAGTTAAGTTTTATACCTGCTCAGGTCTGTTTCTCTCTGTCCTTCTACTGAATGGCGGCCTGTCCAGAGCTGCCGGAGCAAAGGCTGCTGGGAGGCCGTGAGCGTCAGACTCTCCTGTTTGAAGTGGTAGATGATTAAACGGGCCATGACAGGTGTAAAAGCAACCTTTGTCATTTTCGGACATGTACCGTCCTTGCTTCCTCGGCTCGCCCCCAACGGAACGCCTCGCCTCACCTGCCTGCTTATACTGAGAGCGAGTTAGAATCTGTGAGTGTGTGTTTGAGTGTGGCAGTCAGTATTGATAGTGTATTTTCTGGTGGGGAATGGAGGTTGCTAACAATCCTGCATCATCACACTCAAAAAGCTTGATGTCTGTATTTTTTTTGGCCACAGTAATGCCATAAATGATTGTGCACGCTCCCTGGGAACAGATGCATGCGTGCGTGTGTGACTTAAGAAAAATGGAGGCGCATTTATCTTGTTGTTACGGGTCATCATCAGTGTCTCCAGCAGCTTCATCTTATCACGTCAGTGTCATGATGTCACATCAGCCTGACATCAGGCGTCAGGGTTCATTTGACCTATTCCCTTAACTTTGGCTCCAAACATGCATCAACCAGCATGTCACTTGTGCTTCTCTTGTCTTCAAGGACTCTTGATATCGGTGGGAATACTCCAGTATAATGAAGATAAAAAAAAAGAAAACGTTGGTTATAAGCATAGATAATTTACTTTAAGATTTGATATGCAGGGCTCATTCTGCTATGGAGCTCAAACAGAGCTTTGATAGGACAAAGTGAGGCTAAGCACATTGCTCTGTAACATGAGGGATTAGGTGGATTAGTAGAGCAAAGACTTGCTGCATGTAATTATAATATTAATTTGCACACTCTCCAGGTTGTGCTTGGTCATATTGGATGTGGGATTAAGCAGATAAAGGGGAAGGAGCTCCTGCCGCATAGGGAAATGAAATAAATTTGCTTTTCATTCTGTGCTTCATTTTTTAATGTGGACTCTTTTTATTGGAAGCAAGTTGTCTGCAAAAAGACCAAAGTCCATTTACTATTTTTAGATATCTGGTAGACAGAGTAGCACTTTTATTTTTGGTTTTAGAAAAGTGAATGCTTATTATGACACATGGGAATTTGCTGAATGAAAGCAGAACAGACCAGGGGGATTGAGAGAAAAATGTAAACTCAGTCTTAATATCTAAGTTTTTAGTTTTGTTTGTTTAACAAGCAGTCAACTCATAGCAGGAACCGTGCAATGTTTTGGTGACTTCAGGGAGCCGTGATCTTTTCTTTAGTTTAGTCCCACGTCAAAGGAACCCTTTCCTGGAGAAAGCCAGTAGTCAGATAAGCCCCCCATCAATCACCTATAAAACTTAAGTGTTTAAAAAGCCATTAAAACAAGATAAGGCAGAGGTGTACAATTCAACACACTTAGCCACTAATTACATGTGCGACAGTGGAACTGCATTTTGTGTTAAAGGGGAAAAAATTACCAAGAGAGCAACATCTTGGGCCAAAACTGCAAAGAAACTAAAAATGAAAAATCTACACTGTGCCAAACCAAAAAAAGAGTTTATTTTAGGCTGGATGTTCTCCATTACAAAGATTAATAGTGCAAAATGAGATAAAGATTTCATTTATGTCTCTTTGCGCTAAAAAAATGCTTTTGATTTATTTCAGTTCATCATCTTTTGTCTTTGAAATAAAGTGGATTTCATAAAGGAGTACCACTGGTCCCCAACCTGAGGGTCGGGACCCCTCCAACGGGTCACAAAGTGAGGCTGAGGGGTCACAGGATCATTTAAAAACTTTCACATTTTGAGAAATATGCTTATTCACTATCTTACCAAGAGTTAGATGAGAAGATCGATACCATTCTCATATTTATACGCTTACATGAAGCTACAGCTAGCAGCCAATTAGCTTACCTTAGCACAAGGTCAGGAGGCACAGGAAACAGCTAGCCCTTCTCCATAGAGATTAAACAGACAAGATACACTATGCTAATCAGTGATCTTAAGGTGTACTAGTTGGCTTATTCTTTTACATTTTGACAAAGCCAAGCTAGCTGTTTCGACGTTTCCAGTTTGTGTGCTAAGCTAAGCTATCCGGTAGCAAGCTGTATCATAATATTAAGCATCTAACTCTTGGCAAATAAGCATAATTCTCAAAACAAGTTGTGATTTCTTGGCTCTAATCTTTTTTGTTTCTCTTCAGTTTTTTATTGTTTTTGTTCTCCAGGCCTTTAAAACACAAATCAAATCTACCAAATCCGAAGGGGTTACTCAGTTCTTGATTGGATTGTTGACAACTCGCAGACGCATGCAACTTCACAAGCACGAAGGACACAACAAATGATTGGAGATCAAAGAGGGATCGACTGTGGACGCAGAGTTTCATCTGCTCACAGACGCCCGGTCGCCAGGCTTTCTGTCTCTGGAAAAACCAAGCCTCATCTCTTGTGTAGATTCAGAGGCGGTGTTATTGTTTCCACACTAACGCCTCCATCCTGTGGAGCCTGGCCCTCTCTATGTGTTTTGTCTCAGGGGAGAAGGTCAGATCTCTGGTACACTTTGTGACTTTCCCTGAATCAGCTGTTTGGAGCCCCAGCTCGAGAGAAAACAGCCTTGGGCGGAGGCGACGTCACTGATAGCGAAACACAGACACTTTGGAGGTGAGCGGATGGTGGTAGTGGTGGTGGTGGTGGTGGTGGTGGTGGTGGTGGAGGTACCAAAGGTTGGATGCTAGGGCCTGGCACTGTAGTGGATTATGTACAGAGCAGCTGGCAGACCTTGCAGGCCCACTCATGCTTTCAAGGTCTGAGGAGGCTCAGCTGCTTGTTAGGAAGATAAGAAAGGAGCGTACCGTGCAACTGAAACAATCACCAATTGTTGGAGTCTAAATTGGCGGACAAATGGAGTAGCTTTATATAGGCGTCTGACATGTCACTGTAGGAAACTCATGGTGGACTTAAATACAATGCAAAGGTTCAGTTTCAGGGTGCTGGTTTTGTGCATACTCGCTCACTGTCAAAATTCTCATTAAATAGAACAGAGCCATCGTTAATTTTAGAAGTAACACCTGTGCTTCTCCTGCTATGACGAGACAAAATGTCTGCTGTGAAAAAGGCCAATTTGTTCCAAAACTTTTTACTTAATACTGTTTTTTCTGAAAATACTCCCTGAGTCAGTACACTGAAAATACAAAAACACATTTTCTCACATTCCTCTGCTGGTGCCTCATCACAGTGAGGTATATCAGTCTCTGAGATTACTACCCAATACACTGGGGGTGATTATTTTTCTCTGGTGCCCACTGAAATGATTATTAAAGCTATATAATAATGCTTCCTTATGTTTATCCCTCTTTATCTATCTCTTTCCAAAATAATTTGAATAGATGTAAATGTCTCTCTTCCGTTTCCTGTCATCTTTTTTCCCCAACCCATATTTATTCAGCGAGGTGTTTCACTTGGAGCAATGCTCTCTTTTTTCAGGAACGCCCTGATTCCATTTACACCTGGAAGCTGCCCAGTACAACCAGCAGTTAGGGTTTGGTGCATTGCTCAAGGGCTCTTCAGTGGTGGTAATGAGGGAGGGGAGACCCCAAAGACACCCAGAACCAACCACCTTCAACCCACAAGCTTGTTTCTCTGACCATTAGGCCTTCACTGTTCCAGATAAGGGCATATGCATGTAGCCACTGTAGCGTCATCAAGCAAGGTTTCTGCTTTTCAACACACATCTAGCAAAGCCATCTCTATCAGGGTTCTGTGAATGCATGAAATAGTTTTCTATTTGGCAAAGAGATGAAATCATCCCATAGTCACTCAGTTTCATATAATAAATAAAATAATCACTGTAGGGTATCATTTGAAAGCAATACACAGCCCGATGTACAATACAGCTATCTACTGGTTTGGGTGGTGCTATCAATTTTGATATGCATCCAAACCTAAAAGCAGTAAGTGTATTAAGTATAACTCTAGATATAAGGGGAGACAAACCAAATGAATAAGGCAAAAATGAACTAATAGATATCACAATGAAACTTCCCCAGTTCATTCCTTACAATAAGGCAATTATTTTTATGTAATAAGTGTTCTGACATTCTATGTTTAAACAAGTGGCATTATCTTAATAAATATGTGCTGATTTGCATATTTCCAGAACAGAAATCTGAAAACTGGATAGAGCCAGATTCAAAGTTTTTGTTTCATTTTGACATATTAGAGTCAAAGGTTTTTACAGAAAGGGATTTTGGATCTCTTTGTATCACTGAAAACAGCCATAAAAAAATGTTTTTTTGTTGCTTTTCTTTGGATTCAAATATTATATAAAATATAAAAAATAGGTAATTATTGATATATATATATATATATATATATATATATATGAAAAATCAGATCAATAAAAATATAGATAAGAATGAAAGTGGAAAGCTGGTGGATGTAAGTACCAATAAAGTGGAGATAAGATTAAAAGAATGAGTATGCAAAACAACTCATTTTGAGAAAACGAGCTTTAAAGATATGTATTGTAAAATGTCATACATTTTGCAAGAGGTGAATAGGGAAAATAAAAAACTTTATGACAATTATGTTTTGTGCCCATTTTTGTCCTGAAATGTTATGTTTAAATATGCAAAAGTGGCATTTTCTAATGTTAGCTTTTGGGGAATTTAGGAGAAATCTAGACTCACAAAAAGACAAAGTGTAATAAAATTGAAACACCTAAAAATATTATGGAAGCAAAATAGCTCAAATCTCAAAATTTACCTGTGCATGAGAAAACATTTCTTTACCAGGATGTTTTCCCTTAATGTGATAAATTCACATAGACCACCGTTAATAGTTTGGATTGGAAGGAAGTAGTTTCTATAAAAAATATTATCTCTGGGACAAATATCTCCTGGCGTATAAAACCAAAACTATCTGAAGAAACTACTAGAGGTAAGTGAGAAAATGTTTTTGCATAATTTGGTTGAACCGACCTTCTAGATGCAAATAGCAGCAACACGTTAAACAATGTTTCAAACAAACTGTCTCTCCAAGTAGGAAGTACCAACGTTTGGCCTTGACCTAAATGCATTTAAACTTTCTTTCCGGGTGAAAATGTGTTCAAATGTGTCTATAGCTTTTGAGTCAGAAGAACAAATAAGCCCTCTGAGATCTGATAAGATTTGAGCTTCACTCAAAGGGGTCTGGAGTGCCACCAGACATGGCCGCCTTTGCACTGCGCTTGTCCTTCCATGACCGTGCAACCTCGCCTCTCACACTTAGCACACATGCAGACAAACACACACTCACACAGCTCCCCTTCCGCACACATTAAACACACTCTCAGACCGACTTGGAGGTTTCTGTCGCCCTCTCCTTCACTTTAGTCAGTTGCCAGACAATGAAAACATTGAGCGGCAGTTTCTATGGCGTGACCGGGGCTTTTGTTTGACTGAAAAACATATGCATTCTACATGCTCCAATTATGGTTTTATCAGATCGCTGTCAAACACACCAATCACGCGCCTTCCTTTGTGCCCTCTCTGACGGTGTGTACTGTACCAAGCGGAGCAGTGGCTCGCTGTGTTTGCATGTTTGCCCATGGTGGGAGTGTAATATCTCGGGACTGGTTTGTGTCCCGGTTGGCGGAAAAAACGCAGCTTAGTCGGAAAACAATGTGTCACAGTCCCTTCTACTTCACAGTAACTGATTGGTTTCGAATGCAGAACTTCCTTGTTTGAATACTCGGCGAAATTAAATGCGGTGCTGCCATTCTCCTGGGTCTCCTCTTTTAAAAAAAATTGAAAAAAAGGAGGCCATATCAGGGCGATCTGCAGCACGTACGGTTCAAACCTTCATTGTGACTTGCAATGCCCGCCTCAACAAAAGAGGCCAAAAACATGGCTGATCTGAGTTACCATTGGCTCAGCTCAATTGGCCTGACTTCCGTTCAGTGTCAAAGTCACGTCCACATCGCAGGCTATTTCACAAGAATGCTACTATCAAAATCTAAATTGTTTAACCACAATATGATGAATATATATATATATATATATATATATATATATATATATATATATAAACTGCATGGTACACCTGCAGCTGGAACATTGGTGGTAGATACTTTTATGAACCCATAAACTGTCTTTAAAAATAAAAGACAAACCTCGAAAGGAGAAGTCGTCTAGTTTGACCCCAGCCCTTTGATACAGAGACAAACCCCGGCCAGTGTGTGTGTGTGTGTGTGTGGTTGGTTTTGATAGACGCCGATCAGCAGCGTAGGTGCTTAGGCTCTGCTAAGCCCGGTGTTTACAGATCTGCTAGAACGCGGCCTTTATAGCCTCAATATGCGGCGTGCATGCAGACAGACTTCGCTGAGGTCTGAGGTCTGGGCCGGCTGATATTATCCATGAAACCAGATTAACATAACGCGATAATGCTCATGACTCAAGGCGAGGATGGAGCTTTAGTCACAGACGGTAGCAGCAGAGTGACTCAGTGTGAACTGAAAAATAAAATGTGTGGAACAACTGTAAATCTGACCACAGCATGACATACAGCTTCTTTTTAATGCTTTATTGCTTTATATGTTCGGCTGCTGCAAGATGAAAATATCCTGTATTTCTCTGCCTCCATTCCAAATCAATAGAGATGAATGGAATTTAGTTTGTGGTGCAAACAGTTATAAAATGTGCCAATTAAAAATAATTTAAAAGGGACATCTCCTTCCGGAATCAGTGTTCCTGTTGATCTGGATAAAACCCAGAGTCAGGCAGAAATTAGTGTCTATGACTGTTATTCTTTACACCAGTGAGCTGAGCACTTGAATATAATATTACAATTTTGCCAGAAGAATATATGATGCAAAACTATTCATCAAAACACTATTCATGATCTGGAAAACAAAACAAGTCAAGTGCAAAACCAACTTTTTCTTCAAAGTTAATTGCAGCTGCAAATAAAAATGTGTTGTTGACTTTACATTACAAGAAAAGATTGTTATGAGGGAAACTCTTAATTGCCTTTATGCTGAGAATTCAATGCAAAGGTCGATAGTCTACCTCCCGTGTCAATTTGTCAATTAGCTTAGAGACCGGAAGTGGGGAAACAGCTAGCCCGATTCACTCTAATGTTCAAAAGTTATCCTATCAAGACCTCCGAGGCTTACTAATACTACCAATAAACATGTTGTATCTTACAAGTACAACGACTGAAATGTAATATATATATATTTTTTATATATGCACTGCTGTTTAAACAAACAAGATACAACATTTTATTTAGTAAATGAGCTGAAAAGGTGTTGGAAACACATTTCTGAACTAAAGAGAGAGCTGCGTGGAAACTACTAGAGGTTTCCTGCTGCTTCCAATCTTTTTGCTAAGCTAGGCTAATCTCCTCTTGGGTCATGCTGTAAACTCAATGCCCAGACAACAGGTTGGTTTCGATCTACTCTAATTCTAACTCTAGAAAGGAAAGTGAATCAGTGAATTGCACCAAATGTTGAAGTATTTCCTTCAAGGTACACATTTTCTCATCTGTGTCGTCTGAAAGCTATGAGCAATTAGAAGCACGTAGCGGTTAATGACAGCAGCTGACAAATGAAGAGAACCAACCAGTTTTCAAATCAATGCATCGCATTACAGACCTTTAATTACTTTTCACTTACTTTCTAAATTGATAATGTCTTTATCTTCCTCCACTTTGATGGAAGTATTACAACTTAATGTGGCATAAGCTCTTATCACAGAGCCCGGTCGCATTGCAGCACAACACCTTGACATTTCCTCATCTCTTAGCGGCTTGCGGTGCTGTACATGTGCTGTGAGTCATCCATCAGCGTCCTCTACACCTTAGACTTTTGCCCCACAGTAAAGTACTCAGGACACTACCAACATGGCTCCTCTTAACTTTGTACAAGACATATTTACGTCTTGGCGTTTTATGGCCGAAAGGATAAAGGTCGCCATGAAGGTCGTTGAAAATGGGAGAGAGAACTGAACAAGTGTGCGTGGGAGAGAAGGGAGCAAAGAGGGGTGGAATAAAGGGAGGGAGAGGAAGAAGAATAAGGGAAAATTATGACTGAGGGGGGTGGGAGGCTGCTTTCCCAACACCACGCATTGGCGAAGGCCGGTGTGTAAAAAGCCACGCCGTAAGAGCTTGCACGCACATGCAAATACACACCTAGAGGGATTCCTACCTGTGACTCAGGTCAGTGTGGAGCCTGGAGAGCGAGAGGCAGTAATCAGTAACAGTGTTATATGGTTGTGTTAATAGTTAACGTGGCCCCGAGAGGCTGTGCCCCTGGCCCTAAGCACCTGCAGCCCCTTTTTACAGGCATCATCCATGGAAAAAACAAACAGTCTGAATGCTTTACATGAAACTTCTCCTCTGACATGCCAACAGGTGTTTGGTGAAAAATACTCCTAAAAAAAAAAAAAGGGTTAAACAGGGGTCAATTATTGGAGGTCAAACTTTGTTATTAGCTCCATAAAGCCTTGGCATGCTCCATACAACTTTATTGCCCAGTTATTCTCTCTGTTCTTCTACTTCTCTTCCAGCTTTCCTCTCAGGGTCAGAGGAACAGGAGTGAGTGCTATCTGTCTGCCCGACTCCCCCAGACGGCCTTCTGGCTTCCCACACAAAAATGAATATTTGACAAACACCTTTGTCAAAATCGTAGTAGCTGCTTCGAATTTAGCCCTGGCTTTTTTTTTATCGTCTCTCTACACATAGAGACACTGACAAATGGGCATGGGCAGGCCATATTCGTACAAAATAAAAAATAAAAAACACACACAGAAACACGAGCCTCCCTTGGTTCTTGATAAATAGAGGCAGCATAAAATCAAGCTCAGGTCAGGATAACCTCATTGTGACCCACCGGCTCCATCTCCTGTGGTGACCTCTCTCACCAGCTGCTGCGTGTGGCCTGTTTGGCCCATCCCTGCATGCTGCCCGGTCCAACACACCCACCCAGCACCCGTGCATAAATGTACATGCACGCCATTGCTTCCAAAAACTTGACGACTTTCACGTCTCTTTCTTTCTACAATCGGTTTGTGACGCCTTTTTTCTTCTTTTTTTTGTCAGCATTCCACCTCCAAGCAGAATTGATCAAGTCTCAAAGTCCAAGAGCTTGATGCGAACGTAATGGCAGTGACATCAAGAGAGCACTAAGGCAATGTTGATGCTTCTCTACCCGGGCAGATGTGTGTGCACAGCGCAAACAGACCCTTGTACTGAGGAGGCTAAACTGGAGCACTCTGCGGTGTAAAAAAATCTGGGCTAATGTCTGTTTCTACCACTAAATTGTTTTTTGATAAGGGAATATCTGGAGATAAGTGTTGTCACTATCCTATCTGAGAACCGGAAGCCAGTTCGATAAATCTCCTGTGTAATCTAATAGGAGTCACGGGGAGTAGCTGCCATCCAGGGACACTGTCTGCTGCTCATTGGGCCGTAGAGAAGACTTACTCTGATTAAAGAACAGGGGGAGAAGTGAGCCAACACTGCCAGCTTGTAAAAAAATTGATAACATCTTTACATTAAACAAATGACTATCGCTACTCATTCAAGATTACTCTGGATTTGTTGACATATTAAAGCAATACTGATAGCCTTTGTCAGTTGCCTAGTGAAAGTATATCTCTGTTTCGGAGCACAGAGCCAAAAAAAAAGTGAAACAAAGTGGAGAATTGTGGCTTTTGTGTTACATTTCGGGTACCTGAGGCAGGAGCATGATGGTGACCTCTTGTAAGGATAAAAATGTCAGTAAGCAATACAAGTCATTTTCTAGCTGTTTTATAGAGCGCCAAACAATGATTTCTAAAAAAAAAAATGATCTAAAGGATAATGAAATAACGAGAAAATAATTGACATAAGACCAATTTATTTATTTATTTATTTTTGCATGTTGCACACTATGTAGCCAAATGCTGATATATTTTTTTTACTTTGTGCCACAGACCTCCATTGTTGTCAAAATGGATGTGTAAAACCTGTTACAGTAAAAAAAAATGTTAGCCCATTTTTAACATTGTTATTAAATGAATCAATACAATTGTGACTGAACGGTTTGGCTTCGAGAGGTCGGGAAGTACTGAAACTATAATACTGCTTGTGTTGGTCTTTTATTTATGGGATTTGTTGACAGTATTAAGTAAGTGAGTATATTAAGGTAGACATCAAGGTAAACATTATGGGTGTTTGGTCTGGTAAATAGGGAGGTCAAACCTTGTCTCCCAGCCAGATGTTGACAGGATGACTGGTGCCTTAATGTGCTAAAAAAATATGACATTTTTTGTTATTTTCTTCCTTCCAGGCTAGAATTGAATTGAAGTGATATTGTATTAAATATTAAGTTGTTAAAATCAACTTGCAGAGAATCTTGTCTGAAACAGTTAACAGTTTCAGTTGTTAATAGTGTGAGAAGCTGGGGAGTTTTTGAAAACACTTCCTTGTTGGTGGATTTTACTGTGGGAAACTACAACATCTGGGATTTGAAAGTTCAGCTGCAGAAAAACATTAGATTCATTTTAAATGTTTTCAGGAAAATCCAGTCTGGATGAAAAAGAATACGTTAAACGCAGGTGTTGTGAAAATCCCTCCTCAAAAGAAAAAGTACAACAGAGGCCCTCAACCATTCTCCCTCCTCACTGTTCTCCAGATCAACAAACTTTGTCTCTGAGGTGGAGGAGAACAGGGTCTCCTCCTCCTCCACCCACCCCCCGGTGACCTGAGCCCACAGGGGTTGGTGTTAAGTAAACTTTGTCAGCCACGCAACGATCTCCAGCAGAGAACTGTCTCTCTGCTCATCAGGAGACCTTCTCCGTGACCCCCACCCCTCTGCCTTGGCATTCCTCTGCCACACCACCTCCCTGACCCACCTTGTCTCCCGCCCTCCCGCCCTCCCCGTCAGCCCCCGCCATCCGTCCGTCGCCTTGGGTCCTGCTCTCTGTCCCAGCGGCCCGTTGCGGCCGGCCGGGTGTCTCCTGCACTGGAGACAGCCTATCAGGGGCCTCACGTCATCTGTCTCCAGGACCTGACTGACATGTCGACCTCAGAGATTACCGGCTACTATCAGAGAACCGGGGGGGTTTGTCTGTGCTCCCTGAGTGGATGCTCCTTTCTCTCTCACCATAACACTGTTTGGGAACTGGAACCTGATTTAGACCTCTGAAACTCTGATGTGGCATTTTATCTGTCTGGGAGCTGCTCTGTTGATTCGCTACAAGGTCTGGGGGGACAAGAGCGCCAGGCAGTCACAGATATCAACTATCTCGACCAGCGTAGACAACAGAGAGGAGAGAAAACTTCAAGCTTGTTGGTCTTTGCTGTAAACATCTAGCGAGTAACCGCCGTCCATCCAAAAGGGGTTTGTAATAACAGCGTGGAAAGTCTGCCGGTCTGCTATCAAGGTCCAGATGCTGCATTCCCAGGCTGCACGCTGAGACCTTCAACCTTTATATTAACAGAGATGATGATTTTTTTTTGTCTTCCAGTGCAGGTTAAAAATGTTCTATTTAAAAATCAAATATAGTTTCTTGATTCAGACACAAAGCAAGAAGTAGCAAACTGTAAAAAAATAAAAAATAAACTGAAGCTGCCTACCAGCTCCTCTAAAGCTCACTAATTAATACATTAAATCTTATTCTTAATTGCATAAAAAACAGTGTTGTGATGTGTACCAGACTATTTCTTGGCCACCATCACAGTCATTTTGAGAAGTAGACATAGTCACTGTAACGTCAAGTTTTTCAACTACGGTTCTTCATCCTTGATGTCGGCATTTTGGCCATAGCCATTTTGGTTTTGGCCATTGCCATCTTCGTTTTTTGCAAGAAAGGTGACACAAGAAGGTTGAGCTAAGTACAATCGAATGCTGAAATAGACATTTTTAGGCGACTAAAAAGGTTACAATTAACATCTACGAACTTAAAAATACACTGTGAAAGGGTTAAAGTTGTATAAACACAAAAACAGACTGGACAACACCGTGGTAACGACCTGTCAATCACAATTTGGCCACGTCCTAAAGCATTTCCGGCTTTATCGTCTATTTTACACTTAATGGGACTATCATTTATTAAATTAACATCAAATTATATTGATGAAGACTTAGAGCTAGCGATTGAAACCATAAACTCATGTTTACAATGTGTACTGAGGGAATAAATCAAGTGAGAAATAAGCTGATTTCTCAGATATTTCTATAATCAGACTTCTCTTTGCCAACCAGAGGTGTAGCCCCCTGCTGGCCATTAGAAAGAATGCAGGCATAAGGAACTTCCACATTGGCTTCAGTTTCCTGACCCGGAGGTTGACGCCATTCAATCTCCAGTCTATGAGCTTATGCTAAGCTAACTGTTAGTGAGTTTATCAATCTCCGAGCAAGAAAGTGATAAATCTTATTTCCCAACATGTCAAAATCTTCTTTTAACATTTTTTTTCCAGACATAAGCCAGGTACAACCTTCAAACTGTGACACGTGATCTGAACGTGCCAATAAATTCTTGCATTTTCTTTCCACATAAGTATATAATCTAGCCTCCCTCTCTCTACACTGACTCTACCACAAGCTCCTGGCCTTTAGAAAACAGACCTTCCTCTCTGCCAGGTGGTGTGAAGCTGGCTAACTCTCAAGCTTTCCCCATTGCTCTCTGTCTAGAACATGGAGCCCTGGGATATTTGTGTATCATGTATTGATTTGGAGGTACAACCCTTGGCTGTAAAACAAAGATAAAGAAGTTAGGCATTAACTATTTTTTTTGTCCAGGGGTCACTCTGAGCTTGTTTCACATAGCTGGAACCCACCTGGAAAAAAAAAAAAGGACATGAAAATGCCTGCCCGTGTGATGGACTCTGGAATATTGATTTTTCTCTCTGAACAAAAAAACAAAAAGCCTTTGCAGTCAGTATTTTCCTCTGAGCTCAGATAGGGCTGCTACATTCCTGTCTACTCCCTCCAAGGTTACTGCCTGCTCGGCGGAGGCGAGCACCTGTCAGATGTACGCTTGTTTTGTTACACAACGTGTCTTTGTAGCAGTTGCTGTCTCCATAGAACCATTTTTTTTTCAGTAACAGAAAGAAAATTGTAAGAAACCAAAAAAAGGATTGCTCAGCGGGGAATTCAGTAAACTCCGGCTTGGGGAGTTTCCTTGTTTTCTCTAATCTGAGTTCACAAGGATTACAAACATGTTGAACTCTCTACTCGCATGTGGCTTAAACACTGATCCCAAAGCTAACCTTGTTTAGAAATCCTCACCTGGCACCATGCGGGAGAACAGTGTCATCAACACCACCTCGTTTGCTTAGTTGAGAGTTAAATGTGATGAGGTTTGCACTTGTTGATTAAGTATGTCTACCCCATTGTTCTACATACCTGCAGAGGTGTGAAATGAAGTGTAGCTAAAGACAGCTGTAGTGCCACTATTGTTTAATTATTTAAATAATTGACTAGTTGCTCTAAATTTGACAGGATAATTCTGGTAGTTATAAAGGTTTTTGTTTTTTTTAAAGAAATAAATCTAAAATATGATTTATTTTATTAGCATTGTACTACTTCTTTAAAAAAAAACCTGCTGTCTGTGTTAGACGATCCACTCAATCATGAATTGTTTATGCGTTTTAAAACATTTTTACTGTCATGTTTGTGTTTGTAATCTTCCCTATAAAATTAAGGTTGCAGCGTTTCTAACCCTGTCAGGAATCTTTTCAATCTCAGCATCAAAAGCACTCCACAGTTTACTGCCCAGGCAAAGGTTGCACCTCCACCGTTTTATAGAATTATTAAGTAAGCAATTATGATAACCCACTGTTTTAAAGATAATAGGATGATAAGGTTCTGCCAAACTCACACTGTAGTTTGCCCTTATGCTGCTCTTCCTGAGGAGGAAATCAATAGCTTTTGCACTTAGGCCACTTGGTCCTCTTGACACACAGGGTTGTTTATTTTACATGTTGAGCATTAAAAGCTCAAAAAAAATCCACGTAAAAATAATAATTATAATCTACATATGTACCTCGTAGCTACACGTTGTAATGGCTCTGCATGGCTAGTGGCATTTTATCAAAGCTCATAAACCTTGAATGACTATATATTGATAAAGGTGTTTAAAGTGTCATTGGAACGATAACATTTGCACTGTAAATGTGGCTTGTAGGCTCCAGCCTCCAATCTTGCTGGGATGATAAGGACAGCACTGACAGCGGCTACAGGCAAAGGGTCAAAAGCCACAGAGTATCTGGTTAAAGGGGATGTTGAAAGCCAAGTTTTACGTTGTCAAAATCTTTAAATGAAGATAATTAAATCAACTGAGGATCCAAGCTGTTGGCCTCTTAAAGAGAATGTAAATCAACTGGGATAATGTTGGCATGTAAGTGTTTACAAGGGATTCAATTTGTCCTTAAATACCAAACCGGGAATCATTTTTGTTGTGTAAGGAATACATTTCTTTGCATAGCCTACCATGCACATTTATGTTTGTTTAATACAACATTTAAAAAAAAGTACGGAAATATTTTATTTCCACACGTTTGTTTTTTTATTAAATCACCAAAAAAGTAGATGACATACAAGACAATTTGTTGCTTAACATAAATTCAAGTTACTTCTTTCTTGTTTTAAGCAGGGTTTGACTGAGTGTTGTTTGTGTTAACCTTCTCCCCTCTGCATGCATAAATAACAATTACCCACCACCGAGAGAGAGAGCGAGAGAGAGAGAGAGAGAGAGAGAGATGGACGAGTGCTTTGACACTTTGCCCTGATCAATATCAATAAAGCAATCAGCATGTCAGGGGCCTATATGTTGTTGAGGAGGGATCTGTAGGAGTTTATGGCTTTACTGTGGAGGTGGGGCTGCTGCTTTCAGGTACACCAAGCCACCCTACATACACACAAACACATGTGGGATTATATCACATTTGGGGACATTGAGTGACTTAAACTTTTGTTTTTGCGACAACTGGAACCACGACTTGTACATGCATAACTATACTCTAAATATGAATGAACCAACGGTTTCTGTCTTCGGTTTAACCAATGTCCCCAATGAAATGTCCAAATTTTGGTCCCAAAATGTGACGCACACAAATCTTCGGGCCCTTCCCTTCTCGGAGAGCCCAGACAGCCAGATTGCACTTTGCTCAGCCCGACCATAAACCGAGACAATAAATTCGAGCAGACTTCTGAACTGGATGACATGGAGGGTGAAAAAGAGAGGACCTTCAGACAGCCAGCGATCAATTCCTTCCAACATGGAAGGAAAGCCCAGGTGGCCAAAAATAGACGAGGAAGAAGTATTTCTCCTCCTTTTTCTTTATCCGTGTGGTCCAACTAAACCCAGTGAGGGATTGATTTCTGCAGGTAAAGGTTTTAAAAAAGAAACACTGACATTGAGAATTTGTAGTCTGAAAAATAATGTGTAATAAGACAAAGATTAAATCTAATAACTTTTGGCCTCTTTTCTGTTGGTCAAAAGCCAGACATAGAGACAATCCTCCACTTAGACCTCACAAATCAATACAGTGAAATCAGGAATAAAAATGCATCTAATGTTTATTAAGCAAACTTTTTGTTTTTGGATTGACACCAAATAATATTCGCTTCTTGTTCTGGGCTTTAGTTTTCCCTCAGACGGTTAACTGTTTTCTACCAGGAACAGAGCACGCCTGAGATCAAAGCATGTTACGTTCAAGTTCTGAATCAAGATGCAATAGTGAATTTAATCTGCTGTATTTGCTGCTGCCAGCCAAGGTGAAGAACAACAACTAGATGTTTCAAAGTGAGCCTACTGTTCTGAAACAACTAGAGAGTAACCTCTAGATGAACGATGCGGCCTATAACTCGCTGTCACACCACAAATAGAATATGTCTAGCGTGACTTATTGTTCATTCTGCACCAACAAATATAAGAGCATGTATGACAGGAGCGAGCTGCAGGGTTTAGTCGTTGGATGTACTGCCACCTTGTGATGTGCTCTGAAACCTGCACGTCAGACCCCTGTTGTCAGAGCTTCACTTCACAGTAAATGTTGAGCAAATATATTCATTTCTGTCAGGTCATAACTTCAGAACCAAGCGCCAAGGGCAATGCCTGAGGGGGGCACGCAGACTTTCCCCCCCCCACGAGGCATGCTGACTCCGCCGGCAGATGGATGTCACTGACCCCTCCTCAGTGATCACAGCAGAGACTTAAAGCACGGTCACAGTCATTTTCCTGATCATGGCGGCCCGCTCCTCCCTCCAGGGAGTCCAATTCATCTCTATCTGCTGCTCAGTGAAGCCCGCAGTGCCGAGCCACCATCACTCACACTCTGCAGGGCGGCCCGGTGGATTAGCTGACCCCCCGGTGAGGGAGTAACAACCCCTGCAGTCCAGTCAGCAAACACTGCAGCCTTCAAGCAGCAGAAACCGGCAGGCGTGGCGGTCAGGGATCCTCCCCAGGATCAGGCCTCGGCCAGGGGGAGAGATAGCGGCGTCTCCAGCACCCTGATGGTCAGTCGGCATGGCAGGGCTGGAGGGAGTGACGGACATCTGCCTGGTCCTGACAATCACCCACAAATGTCTCTAACTCAGCTTGCAGACTATTCTAATGGTCAAAAGTATATAGACATGCAAAACTCTGGGCATTATTATGCAGCTCATCAGCCTCCACAACATTTTGGAACTTGGTTAAAGGATTTTCATCAGTGAGATCAGCCACTCATGGTAATCTATAAAGGGCCTTACCCAAAAAACTAAATTGGAATCAACAGCTTATTTAAAAAATAATTTGATAATATTAGTATATCAATAAATGATCATTTATTGAGCAAGAATACAAACATTCTTCGGGTGTGGCTTGATTCAATGTGAGGATTTGTGGCTTTTCTATGTTGTAAATTTGATTTCTTTATGTTTTGGACTGTTGGTCAAACAAAACAAGACATTTCAAGATGTCAACCTGGCTTCAGAAAAATTGTGAGGTGCTTTTTCCACTACTACGTGACATCATCAATCTACAGCAGATTAAGTGACTGATGAAGAACTTTAGTTGCAGCTCTACTTTAAGGTCATGGATGAAGTAATGACCAACATACATCACTTCACTGCGTCGTATCACTCCGCCAGACTAAACAACTATTAGGCTATGTAATGCGAAAGTAGTATCTCCTCAAAAAACAGAGACATCTTGAACAGTGAAACATACATAACTACCATAATTAAAGAATGCCTATCGTCCTAATAAGCAATGGTAAAATTATTCTACAAATCAAACCTCCACAAAAATGAATACTCATCTTACACTCATATCATCATATGCTGATGCTTTAAGACTTTTCTAGTGTGAAGATAAAAAGCTGAAAAAGAAAACTTCAAGTGACCGTGTATGACCACAAGTATGTATGTATGTCCACAAACTTATGGCCATATACTGTTTATCCTCCATGCGGGAAATGGTGACAAAACAGGGCGGCAGCAGCAGCAGCAGCAGCAGCAGCAGATGCCATTCATGTCACTGTCTAACACCCTAACAGGTAACCCGTATGAGGGGCCCCTCATTCTAAAGACAGGTACTTGAGTGTAAAATGACAAAGCGCCACAGAAATGACAACCAACTGTCTGGGCCCGGAGCCAAGTCACAGAGATCTGAGGGGGTATAAAAAGGTGACAGATTCCCCACCCCCCACCAACACACACACACACACACACACACAACACAGTCAGTGAGCATTGACGGAGTGAGAGGGTGACAGCGTGATGAATGTCTTTGTTATGATCTGCTGCTGCTGCTGCTGCTGCATACCGCTGCTGCGTGTGAGCCCAGCCCAGAGATGTCCGGGTTATGAATGGACTAGTCAATGAGCTAGAACATAAATGGCCTTTGGTCATAATTCCTTAGTGCTCGGAGGAGACGCCTTGTGAGATGTCACCGCTCGCTGGAGAAGATGCATCACTCTATCTGGGTCTCTCTCATCTTTCTTTAGTATTTTTTTCTTTTCTTTTTTTTAACTCTTGCTCTGTTCTCTCTGGGATTAGCATAGCTGACCTATCACACGCTGGTGCTGAGTCATCATTAGGTGTTAGCATTTTCAATTAGCTCACACCTCCCATCTCTGCCACCCCGTCTCCTCTGTGAGGCAGACGCTGCACAGCAGGAGAAAAGCAACAAAATGCTAATGCTGTGCTCATAAGAGGGAGGCTAACTACATCTGAGCTCAACGTGAGAAACAAAAGAAAAAAACAAACAAACCCCGTGAAGAATGCAGGAGAAGTTAAGATACACAAGCAGCACTTCTAACGTCCCATTGTTCATGTAGAACTTTATTTCAGCTATATGGTTGTTGTTTTTTTTTTTTTAAAAGCACTTATTAGCAATACAGACCGAACGGTTTCCATGATACATGTCGTACTGCATATGTCAAACATTCATGCCAAAGAAAAATACTACTGATACATTTCCAACAGGACAGTTACAGGTATTGAAAATAAAAGTACAAAATAGGCTTTTTCATAACAACCATAACAAGACAACACTACCATAAAGCGTATTAGTGCTTCTAGCTTTAAGTGTTATCATGATCAATGAAAAGAATCAAAACTGTACTCAAAAAAAGTTGCTTTCAGTCGAAGAAAAGTAAGAAAAAAAAAAAGAAAAAAAGCTCTTATGCGTATGCAAATTCCCCACATAGCGGAGCAAGCTAGCCACCTTTGCTGAGTAACCACATGGGCAACTGCCTCTTTAAAACAGGTAAGGCAGTTCTGTCTTTATAAAATCATTAGCTTTCCTCCCAAATAAAACACTGATGAAAACATACTTGACACTTTTTGACAAAAAAAAAGTTTTTTTTCTGTTTCACAAATGAACAAGTTAGGCTTACAGATATCTATTTTAAAAGAGAGAGAAAAAAAAAAAAAAGCTTCTACTGATGATTGCTAGAAAGCTATTGCCAACAAAAAAGCAAAAAAACGAAAAAACATCACAAACGTATCTCAACATTAATATCAAAGCAGAATGTTAGAGAGATTTTGAGGCTACATATTAGGAAGGCAGTGACGCCTATAAATCCTATTTTCTTGGGCAGCAATACAAAATAATTTATTCTACATTTTTCATCTTAGTGTTCTAATAGATTGCACTCACTAGCTCAAATAAATGTAAATTTTTGAGAAAAAAGGAAAATACACTTAAATAAAAAAAGTAATACAAGATAAAGAGCACCTTATCCCCATACGAGTTATTTAACAAGTAGATTTTTGGAAGCAAATGGCACAGCGTTGTCAATGGTAAATTAGCACTGCTCATTGAATGGTACGGTTTTTTTTGTCAGTCAAATACCACCAAGTCTCAACAGTTTAACATCAAAGCTGTGACAAGATACTCTTGTTACAGAAGTGTTTGCATCATGAAGGTGTGTATGTGTGTGTGTGTACAACAAACAGGTACAACAGGGGCTGATCACTGGACAGAAGCTGACAAAGTGTGTGTTTGTCTTGAATCGCTACACGGAGGCTGTGGAATTAGCAACGCCACCGTTCTTGGTACAGGTGTGGTGTGCTACCCGGCAGTTACTACAACTCCATGTGTGCTTTATCACTGAGCTGAAGTCAGTGCACTTTACCCTGACTCAGCCCGACCTGAACACCGACCTGAAGCTAAAAACACTCACTGAACCGTTTAAGTGGTGCAAACAGTAATGTGTCACAAAGTTGCCATTCTGTCGTGAAAAATGAAGTACTTAAAAATCCACATCTGGAGCTTCCGATACCAATACACGTGCATAAAGATTTACAAATACAATAAAACTCGACTGCAGCTGGCATGGACTGCGACGGATGCGCGAGAACTTTACATCATAAGGAAACGGGGGGGCCGACTTCTTCTTCATCACCTCCTCTGCAGTTCTGAATTTGCCGGGAGCTGTTCTGGGATGAAATCCAGAAATGAGCCCCTAAAGTTCATATTTCCAATTCCATGAGGCTAAAGGAGCCACCGTGGACTCATTCAGAGAAAAAAAGAACTTGCACATATCAAGTAAAAACAGAGAATCACACAGAGAGGAGAGTGAGGAGATGACGGCGGGAGAAGAAAAAGGCAGAGAAGAAAAATGAGAAAAAAGGCGACGCGTGTGATGCAAGAGTTTCTTTGCTTCAATTAGAACACACGACAGAAGAGCAAAAATGGAATAAAAAGTCAATTCATATTTTTTCCTTGTGTTGTAACAGAAATTCCATCTGAACACAAACCATTAAGAGAGCTTTTGTCGTGTCGAATAAGACTTGTGAGGACGCCCTTGGCTGGCTGGCTCGGGTGGTGCTGTGGGGATGGTGAGCAGCGACAGCGGCAGCAGCTGGTGGTGTGATTGTGGCTTTGCGGGCGCGTTCGGTGAGGGCTTTAAGAGAAGAGAGAGAGAGTCTGTGTGGGTTTAGGGGGTGGGGGGGGGGGTGGGGGCGGGTGGAGTCTAGTAAAGGAGGATGCGGCGCTCGATGGCCTTGCGGCAGATGGGGCACTCGCTCATTCGGTCCCCACACAGCTGGCAGGTGCCGTGGCCGCACATGAAGATCATGTTCTTCAGCCGGTCCAGACACACCGGACACATAGTCTGCAATCACAGTTCATGGTTTGTTGTGATAAAAAGTCATTTCAACTTTTCAAAATGTCTATGCTGCATATATATATATATATATATATATATATCTGTTTGATCACACAACCTGTTTGATTTTATTCTTCCTTTGGAGTTCACGAGCCACACTTGGTTTGTATCTTAATAAAAAAAAACAGGGTGTGTCCAGCTCAGCCACGTTACGGTAAGACATCATATTTTAGCAGAAATGGTCGTGCCTTGAACGTCGGTACTAGAAAACAAACAGCTGCTTCTGACGCAGTTGTTTGTTTCACCTTTTTTTATTCAGGGGAGAGAAATTCTCTCTCTCTTTCAGAAATGCCCTGATCATGGTCACAAATGGAAGCTGTCCTCTACAACCACAGTCTGTTCTGCTGGACACTGAGCGGCTCCACTGGAGCAGTTGGGGTCAAGGGCCTTGCTCAAGGGCACCTCAGTGGTGGTAATGAGGGAGGGGCAAGTGCTGCTTACCACTTGTTTACGCTCACCCATAAATGTCCCGCCAGTCTGGGTTCATCAGACCAATGACTACCGGTGACAGGTTTCCTTCTCTAAACTTTAGGTCACCACTGCCCATTTTCCATTTACCTCTGTGCGTGGTCTTTTAATGATTTATTAATCATTTAAATAATGTATTAAGAAAAATGCTTTGAATTTGATGGCTCGATCTTCTCAAATGTGAGGACATCCTTCTATATGACTAAGTTGAATATGAAAAAAGCTAATTGAAGACATTAACTGGGAATAAGTGATGGACATTTTTCACTATTCTCTGCTTTTTTGGATTAAAGTTGAAATTAATTAATTTTGAAAACACATCAATATTGAAAATAATAGTTAATAAGCTACAAAAAAGTGAGAATCCCACACTTGCTGCCCTCGATTCTGCACTACAGACAGTGTGGACTCACCTGTTCCTTGATGTCCTGCAGCTGTTGCTGTAGCTTCTGTACATCCGCGTTGACGTTGGTGTTGTCCTTGTCTCTCTGCAGACCCGGGATGTTTCCGCTGGCTGTTTGGACGTAACAGCACACAGACATGTTAAGGGGAAAAACGGGAATTCAGTTACCAGCCGAGAGACTGCACAAATCAACAGGCTGCACCTCGGCCAAATCAAACTTCACCTCCTCGTAAATGATAAACTATATTGCCAATAAAACTGAACTGCAGCCACACCGACGTTGCCATTCGGAAACAAGCTGGGAGCCAGATTCTATTTTAAAACATGTGTTTTACAAACAAGCTTGGCTCACAAAAATACGCACTCTGAATTTAAAGATATTGGGCTCTAGCGATCTGTGTTGGCACTACATTCATTTTTAAATGACTTTAATTCAGAAATGCATACTTTGTAATTATCTGAAATATAAACTGACACAGGACCAAACATCATAAAACGCTATAGCCACTGTAGGAGCCACAGAGCCACTACCTGAAATATATCACCATGAGCACTCAACAAACTAGCTGGACTGAGGCCTGGTTGTGGACTCCATTCCAGACTGGCAAACATCTGCCAGAGATAGCGAGCACCAATGTGATTCTTGGCCTTTTGCATCACAAATATACTGTATCGGCATACACTGTTTAAGGGTGTGTGTGTGTGTGTGTGTGTGTGTGTGTGTCACTGAAAAAGAAAGGGAGGGGGGTTTAAAGGGGAGGGGAGAGGGGCCGGGGCAGCACTTGGAGGGGGGTGAGCTCTCTGATAAGGGAGGGGATCATAGAGGTATACTTACACCAACTTAGTGCCAGATTGTTGGGCTGGAGAAGATCCTGCGATCCCCCTGCCATAGTGTTAGAGCTCCCTGCTGGGAATAACCAGTCACATAGTTATAGCGGAGCCGTCCTTGCCAGCTCAACAGCTGGCCTGGGGACCAAAACTACTCACTACAGCCTCTAAGGGAGGTCCAGAGAAAGAATTTGAAGAAAAAGCCAGCAAGCTGGGAACAGTGAAGGAAGGGAAATAGAGTCTCTTCTATGTAGGATTAATAGTTAAAATATGCATAGCGGCAAGTGATTATTTTCTCTTTTTTTTTGTTTTTTGTTGTTGCCATCAGCCAATGTGAAGCATGAGTCTAATGCTTTTACTCACTATGTTAGAAGTACGTTATGTCACAGAAGTAGGGAGTCAAAATAATCAAAGTGACGGATGAATTTCGTGCACTAGATTTGCTGCTGTAACAGACATCAACAGTCGGTGTTACTGGGATGAAGGGAGAGGAGATAAACAATCAATGCTGCCCCTTGCATGAGTGTATGAGAGTGTTTGGGTCTGCATTCACTTTGCACGTCTGGTAACGACTGCATGAAAAATATATCTGCCCCGCCAACAAGCTGACACGTGCAGAAATGTAAAAAAATAATGAATACAGGGGTAAACATGAAGTTAGTGAACTTACAACAGTTTCCCTTTTAACTCAAACACAAAAGACGACAGGAGTAACCACTGGTGAGATGCACCGCTAAAAGAAGGTCATGGGCAATAAAAACACCGTGTTCAACTTGGAGACAAGAAGATGGATTGTGAATGCAACCAAAAATAAATTGATTAACACACTACATTAAATCAATATTCAAATTTGTTTTGGTAAAACTGGTGACATTCTGAACTTGTGTGCAACTGAAAATCATGTTAGGTGTTTTATTTTACATACTTTTTTACTCTACGGGGATGATATTATAATTTAGTTATTTTTCCCATTCATGTGGCTATTAATATATATATATATATATCTACAGGTAGTTTAGCATACGCTTAGAAAATAAGTTCAGCCATTTTATGCAAATGTGATTATTCAAACTTTAAAAGGCCACAGAAACATGAATAAGGTAATCGGGTTGTCTGTATATTATGAAATGATTGTTTTACTCAGCAAAACTCAATTTTCAAATGGCTTCTGAGATTCTACTTTTAAAAGAGATTATGATCTGACAAACAAAATCCATTCTCTTTGGGAAGATCTAGTTGGGGCGAATTTCAGACAAGACAGCCAAGCACTTGTGAAGCGACTGTCCATTTCAGCCAGTCTCTAAACAGAAGCTGGAACAAATGAAATGTTCAACATGATTGCAATGAATTAAAACATGCCAGATCTAGCAGTGGAAAAGAGTTAAGGAAAGTAAGATTAGCTGATTCAAAAACGTCTGACTTAATTTGTACATTTCTAAAACATGTTTACTAGGATGAAACAAAAAAAACTAAACAATGTATCAATGATGCAAAGAAAAACATTAAATGCATAAGCAAGGCAGCAACAAAGCAAACAATAAAACACGCTAAAGCAGATATTTAAATTAAAAATGTGGAAAAATAGATAAAGAAAGAAGGAAAAAAGGAAAAATAAAGGGGGAATTAAAAGGGAACGTGTGGAAGATTCACTCACTAAGGTCATCATCATCATCATCATCATCATCATCCTCATCATCATCATCATCATCATCTGCGGCATCATCCTCCATACCTTTCCCTCCACAGCAGAGAACAAAGGGAGTGCGGCGTTCCACCACAGCCCGACACTGTACACACTTCTTCATGAGGCTGGCACAGTCTGGAGAGAACAGAACACATATTGGTCAGACTGGAATGCAAAGTCTTTTATATATATATATATATATACAGTGTGTTTATTTTATTTTTTTTATTCAGCAGCTGATTCAGAGAGACACAAAGGTGTAACTTACTCTCACAAGCGCACATGTGACCACAGGGCTGGAACAAAACGGCTGCTTTTTTGTCGGAGCAGACTACGCACTCCTCAATCTGCGGAGGGGGGACGACGACGACAAATGAAACAACAAAAACAGAATAAAAGCGTCCGACCTTCATCGTGTTTCTATTTGCGTGTAGGACATTTAATAGTAGAAGTGCTTCTGATACCTTAGTCCTTGACTGGACCTGGTCCTTGCAGATGAGACACTTCTTGACACGAGGCGAGCAGAGGGAGCAGGTGGCGATGTGTCCGCAGGGCCCGAACAGAGTGTCTCTCTTCATGTCCGAACACACCATACACTCGTCCAGCGTCTCGATGTTGCTGTTCTGAGACGGGCTGCGGGTGCCAACCGGGCCGCTGAAACATTGAGAATAAAAAAAACCACAGCGTGAGAGAGAGCAGAAGAGATTACAGGCAAGCGAGGCTGACGGAGAACAAAGTAAATAGGGGGAGACAAAGCCAGAAAAATGAACAAATGAAACATTTTTTTGCAAAAAAGGGAAATTAACAAGGTTGTTGATGATTTTGCTGAAATAGTTATTTTTCTCTAAGTCAAACACATTCCTGTAAATTCACGTTTTTCATCCCTGTGTGTAAGAAAGATTTATTTTTTGTTTTTAAGACTTTTCAGCATTGTGATGTCAGTTTGATGAACATTAAAGTTTTATTTGACCACATAAAAGTGAAAAGGATCTAGGTCTGCTTGGATGTTTTGATATGACCAGACAAAGTCTGATGAAAGCTTTGTTTATCTATAATAAAACGAACCATAAAAAGTAAACTGCCGTATAACCACAACATTTCTCACCTCCTTCTTGTGCTTTAGACGGGCTAGTATTGGATTATTTTTTAACCTACTGACCAGGCGTTGCATTACATCAAAACACTTTTGTCCAAAGCATCTTACAACGAGAGACACAAGTTATTTCCCCCCCGTTCCCCAGTTTTTACACTTAGCTAAGCCAACTGTCTCCTGGCTCCAGCTTCATATCTAACGGACGGACATGAGAGTGGTATTGATCCTCCCATCTAACTCCTGGCCAGAAAGCAAATAGGTTTATTTCCTAAAATGTCAAACGATTCCTTCGAGCGATGTTTACCTGCTTTTCTCTTTGTGGCACTTGGCCAGAGCCTTGCAGAGGCTGGGGTCTGGACACAGGTCCAGAGGGGACTGGCCCTTCTTGTTACGAATGGTCAAGTCGGCTCCGTTCGCTGCCAGGAAGCAGGCGATGGATGCTGCGCTCTTCTTCTCTGCCCCCTGGGTGCCCAAGCCCATGATTAACTGCAGGGAGCCAGACAAGACACATGAAAACAGATACATCAGAAGTACATCAGGCACTTTGGACATAAAAGATTGTTTTCAAGTTGAATCCAGTGGGACCGGCGTCTTTTTCTCTCTCAGAGTTAAGTTCAGATGGACCGTGCCAAAGTACTATCAGATCATCACTAATTAGCCAATCAAAGGCATGCCTGAAGATGGCTGTCATGCATCGGGACCCCCCTCACCCGAAGCCAAAATCCCATTAACTTTCCCATCTCTCTCTCTCTCTCTCTTGCTCCTCCAGCTCAGTCTACCCCAACTCAAAGCCTCTCTCTCTCTCTCTCTCTCTCTCTCTCTCTCTCTCTCTCTCTCTCTCAATTTGGGCCTTCCATGTCTGATTGTCTTCAACCAGTAGCTTTTACATCTCCGCTGATGAAGCCACCGGGCCGGCTAATTCAATTCTCATCTTGAAGCAGGGGGTGGGGGGGTGGGGGGGAGAGAGAGAGAGAGAAGCTATGGGAGAGTGACCCAACCGCACATATCTCAATTAGGCCTGCTGTCCGTCTGTTCCGCTCCTCCGCAGGGAACCAAGGAAGGCCGGGAAGCGGGACAGGAGCGAGCAGGAGGAAGAGGAGGTGACAGGTAAGTCCGTATCTGCAGCTACGCCCTGTAGCCTTAAACTCATCCCTGTAGGGATTAGTGATGTGGTGTTAACATGAAGAGGGTTCAGCTCTGACATGGCCTCCGCAGAGGGACTAACTCATTCAGGCTGGTCAAGAGGCTGCAGCGAGCTGGTTGGCTGCTCCGTGCCTGTGCAGGTCGGCTGTCTGAATGACGGGCCGGTGCAGACTGGGCTGTCCAGTGCTTCCTGTCTAAGGGTTATCTGTCATACTTTCTCACATACAGGTCCTGCAGTATGTTGCTAAGACAACCCGAAATATAACCATGGCAATCTAAATGCCATGGCATGATAATACTCTCTAATCACTGGTGGGGTTGTAAGGGAGTATTGAATTCTTGAAAGAGCAAAGATGCCACACGCTCGACCCGATGCTTATATAAAATAAAATCCTACTGAGCTTCATCTGTGTGTTCTCTACATGTTATACAGGTTATCTCTGCAAACTATGGATCTTTTTACAGCTCAAAAGACATACAGCTCATATGAACTGGTCTTTTATGTCTAATTAGTCTGATTAGTGTTAGCCAACCAGAATTACGTCCATGCTACCATCCTAAATTTAACACTGATCTTACACCGTCAGGATGTGGTATGAAAAAATAACCATGGGTGTCATGTGTTTATTCATTTGTTCATGTGAGTTACTATAGGATTAATAGAAGCAAAGTAGCTATTGGTAATGACTTGGTGCCCTCGCAATCCTATTAATACTGCTCTTCAATATTATAGATACATAACATAATCAACAGCAAGTTGCTAAAGGTGCATTATTCTGTTTCCGATACAGGTCTGTTGTGGAAAGGAGGCAGAAACTGTCCCTTGGTGTGAATATGTTTGTATGTGCCTCAGCCCTGCAATACACTGGTGACCTGTCCAGTGTGTTTCCTAGTGTTTCGGGCAATTTATGTGGGGTAATAACCAGACCGTCAACCGGGGAAAAAAATGGTATAGAATACAAATGGAACAAGTTTGTAATCTTTAAACTGAGGCTTTTCTTAAGAGTGGCAGTAAAGCCATGGCAGGTAGTCTAAAGTTCTTATAACACACTGCAGTCTTGTGTGTGGCATTTGTGGGCAAAGACATTTGGGAATGCTTAACTGAATCACCAGCCTATTGGATAATGAAGCGCCACATTTCCTGATGTATACAATTGGCCTCCAGTGGTTTCAGTTTGGTTGTTTTCTCGTTGATAACTGCATCTCTTGGCTGCCCGACAACACGCAAAGCTGTTTCATTTCACTTTAATGCCGTGAAGCCTTATGATACCGTAAGGAACCTTGACCCAAGCAAATTACTGTGATCGAGGAGGAACAGTGAGGTTAATAATAGATGTGTACGCACTGTGTTCTTGGAGGGTTCCCAGGGCTCCACTTTGCTGACGTCCTGCATATCTTGGAGTTGTCGCAGTTGGGACAGTGTGTGGTGGCGCAGTGCCTCGTGAAGCGGTGTGTCCCCGTCCTTGTCCTGCACGTCAAGCTTGGCCTCTGCCCGCACCAGCAGCTGTTAAGAAAAAAACACATCAATAAACAGTCACACAAACGGAAACTCTAGCGAGGAACTGTGAAACAACTTTAATTTGATGCTACAATGCAAATGCCACAGTGCTGATCTTTAAGGAGGCTGTTTACAATGAACTGCCTCAGCGTTGTTGTACTCCCCAATTATGGAGTGCATTTTTTCTTGAGTCCACAAGATGGCAACGTGGCAATCTCAATCCTATACTACGCCAAACGACCAACCAAGACACTGCCTCAGAGAACATTTCCCCTACACAGCATCAATCCGACAGCAGGAGCACATTCAACGGCAGGACATCCACCAGTGTAAATGAAATGTGGGGCCTGCACTGGTGTTGGTCTACTCCCTTTTGTGTTTAGTCCAGAATGAGAAACTGATAACTAAGACACAATCTCCAGTTTGTGGGGGAAATTAGAGGAGAGAAAGGAGGAGAGAAAAAAAGGATAGAAACATAAGGGGGAAAAAAAGAGGGTCCACTAACCCGGACTATCTGGGTGTGTTGGCGCTCCACTGCCAGGTGCAATGCCGTCTGCTGGTTGACGTTCTGGATGTCTAAGTTGGCACTGCCCTTGAAGGGGGGGACAGGAGAGGAGCAAACACACAATAAACATATGGGCATCTGTGCATACATTAACAACCGACCATACTGAATCACACATACATAGGTGCATGTTAATATGACAAGTGATGAATGTGACAAACAATAAAAAAAAGTTAAAAAGTTAAGTAACTGTTCAGCACATGAAAGATAGTAACAACCATCTGGCTTTATGTGAAATGGCAGAACCTTCCTTCCGACCAACAAAGTGTCACCTAGGGGTTGGGGAAAAAAAAACACATCCAACAATAACGCTGCATGTGATTGTCATTTCCAATCACGAACACCGCAGCTGAGGAGATGTGGAGGGAAGATAAGCATTGTGATCAGGCGGTGTGTGAAATCCCCAAGTAATAAGACTGACTGACTGGATGGCTGACTGGCTGGCTGGCTGGATCGCTGGCAGTAGAGAATCTGCAGTGCACCTTGTAGTGTGGTGCAATAACTGAATAGAAAGCTGAGCCATCACTGCAAAACCAGCCCATTGCAGAGGCTTGGGAAAAAAGGCCGTCCCCGCTGAAAGGTAGCTTGCGCAGCGAGCGTTCATGCGTTGGAATGTTGCAGCAGCATCGCTGCCTTGCACCACATCCAAATTAACCCAGTTCCCGCTTGGTCAGGTGACTCTTTGCTGTAAACTCCTGTATGTGCTAATCCTCAGAGAGTTAAACCTGCAATCTCAGAAGGGAAAAAAAGAGCATGAACTTATGATTGCAAGAGGAGGAGGATATGAGGGCCCAACAGCACTAAAGAATACCCCCCGAGGCTCTGTGAACCGTATGGATTCAATAAAAAAAAAGGCACTTATAGCGGCTTCAACTGGTCTACAGCTTGCTGGCTGCAGGGAGTGCAGTGGAAGCTGCTCTTAATGATCTGTAGGAGGGGAGAGCCAGAAGTTCAGGCTGAGCTGATGCAGCTATGCTTTGGGCTCATTACTGTAAACGGAAGAGGACGCTCATAGAGTATGAATACCTGCGATTGTTAGTGTCAGTGTTAAGCATGCATTCAAATCAGTTATTTATATGTACGTGTGTGCGCTTGTGTGTTATTACCTGGTGCACCAACAGCTCAGCCACCTCCACATGGTTGTTGAGGGCGGCCAGGTGCAGTGCGGTGTAACCGTCGTCCTTCTTCTCGTCTACGATCCAAGGCCGCGGCAGTTTAGATAGCAGCACACGCATGGCACTGCACAGAGGAGACATGGAGGAGGAGGAGGGAAAAGTGAGTGTTTGAATGGCATGAGCTGGGAAGCGTGACGAAAAATAAACAAAAGTTGTTATTGTTTATTATAGTAACTGCTAAAATGATTCTATCTATGACTGGATGTATCATGCACTGTGTTGTAGCTGGGGGCTAGACACAAGCTGCTGTAAGCAAACACATCGCGGTGTCTGTACTGCTGATACACAGCATATTCCAACACTTTTTTTTTTTTACAGCAGAGCATATCCCATTTTCACACATAGGGACAAGAATACTAAATCAACTTGGGGAGGAGTTGCTTTCCCAAGCAGAGTGTTATTTACATCAAGCTTTGAGCGATACATGAGAGCCGTGTGTTATTTTAGAGGACCTGTCACCCTATCATCTCTGCAGTTAAAAAAGGGAAAGCCACTTCATCCCTTGATGATACGCAAAAAGCGCCTATCATTGGGAGGCAAACTGGTAATTGCACGAGATTTAGCTGCATTCACTCAGGTCTCCTCCTGGGGAACAAACAGACAGGGTGGGAATGTGGGGGGGGGGGGGAAATCCATGTTTTGAGCAGTGCTGTTTAACAGAAGTAGCCTGGTGTGGTGAATGCAGCCAATCAGTTCTGTGCCATTGAAGGTCATTTAGAGGATGTGAGCCACAGAGACAAGTGGCTGCAAAGACAACGGTGCAAGAAGAAGACTTTCACAGTGGGGATGGAACATTTAAAAAAAAAAAAAAAAAAAAAAATCTCCATTAGATGTGATTTAAGCTGTAATATTGTTGTTATTAGAAATAAAATAAGTGTGAATTAGCACCCTTTTCCCTTCTAGCTTTAGTTTAGAGTTTAAACTAAACCGTTATCTATTCACACCCAACCTCTTCCTCTCTTCCTACTCCTCTTGCTTTAGCCCCTGGGCACACATCCAGGCATATGGTACATGAGAAAACTGAAATGAGACGCATCTGTAATTAAGTGTATGACCAGTTCATCAATCGGGCGATATGTGATGTTAAAACAAAGGCTGCCAACACAACTCTTCAATTATTGCAAAATGCTATAAAATATGAAAAGAAGACACTGAAAAGCCACATCCCTGACCTGTTCTTGTATCTCGTCTGTAGCTAGGTACACAATGTACCTTCAATGAGCATTAAAGCGGCAACGCTGGAGGGAACACTTTCCGACCTTGATTAACCCTGAATAATCATGCAGGGCATATCTTTGAACTGCGACAAAAAGGGAGGCGCTTTGATATGGCTGCACAGCAAGAGAGTGTTGACATACACAACAGTGAGGTAAATAGGGGGTCTGAAACAGCGCAGGGAGGAAATGGGCTCGAGCACAGAGCAAGGAGGCCACGGCCTGCACGATCAATGGAAACCGTTGACTATTAAGAAGGAGAACAGAGAGAAAATGCAAACCAACATGCTGGCAGGCTTTGAGACGAGAAGGTAATCAGGATGGCTGGTTCCCTGCGGGGTTTTTCTGCTAAACCTACATCTTGTCTCCCTCCTTGTGGAGGAATGAAAGAGAGCATCATCAGCACACCCTCTTGAGGAAAGCAGAGAAAGAGAGGAAGAGAGGCAGGGGTGGGGGGGGGGGGGGGGGTGCAGTCAGCACCTCTGAGCGGACGGAGATCCGAGGCTGGTGCAGTGATGAACAGCGCAGCACACTGATCCCAGGCTCCCTCGCTCTCCCTCTCTCTCTCTCTCTCTCTACCTCTCATTGCACGGAGGCTTACGCACACACACACCTGCATTGCTTGCAGCCATCTTCAACCACTTAATGCAGAGAAGCACTGCTTAAATGAGATAGCAACCGCACCCCATTCTGCCTAATCTCACATTCATAATGTGTCGCCTTTGTTGCAAAGAATTATTTGCTTGCATACTGTAGATTTACCATCTCACGGGGGACTTCTGAGTAATTTCATCCGTGGCGCTCCCACTGGGCACGAGTTGAGACTTAAACAAGCAAATTATTCAAGAAAAGACCTTGCCACATCAGATTCCTGCCTGAAGCTGTAACATAAAACTCATTCTCAGCGGTTAAACGGCACTCTTTTAGCTTTCTTTCAAGTAAGACTGATAGACAATACAGGAATGCAGTTTTTTCTTTATTTTTTTACTACAACCGAATCAAGGACAATTGTTCCACATAAAGCCTTTGTTCTTTTTGTGCCCATTTTCTTCCTTCTATTGGTGCAATGTATAACATTTGTGCATTCTGGATTGGCTGGAAATTTCTCCTATATGTCTAACAACTGGCCAATAAATGCACTCCTGCAACACTACACAGGCAGACCGGCGCCTTCTAGTGTCAGAATCAGGCACTGCAGAGTGCTGGGCAGGTGTTTGCTGGTGTAGGAAGCACCTCCAATAGAAGTCTAGATTGACAGGCTCCCTGCCACGCTGGGCAAAATGGGCGGACATTAATATTAATGCCCCATACTGGCAATGCTGCATTGCAGTTAAGCTATTTGCTGTAAAGGCAGAAAAAAAAAAAAGAGTGAATTAAGAACCAAGAAATAAATCCTGGTTGTTTTTTTTATCTCTTCGGTAAGCGATGTTAGCAGTGGCCGAGGGGGGTATGAGAGAAACGGCGTGTTGGCCCTTGAGGTTGGTTGTAAAGTGAGAGACAGAATTTAGAGGGTGAGTCTAGTCAGCTCAGGCTGCAGACCTTTTACTGAGCAGGAGACGCCCACTTGACCCGGGAGTTAACATTTAGACAACTCAGGTTATCTGCTATGAGCTGGACACCGATATTTAAAGTGAAGTGAGGATCTCCTTACTGCTTTTGAACTTTAAAACCAACGCTACGTTCTGTGTGAACGCTGGAGGACGTGCAGCTGAGGAAAGGGAATGGTAGAGGAGAGAGAGGTAGAAGGGGAGACATGATGGAACTGGGTCACCCTGTGAGAGATCTCAAAGAGTCCCCCAGGAGAGCTACACCGGGGCCTGTTGTCTTGGGCTGCAATTTGTCTTTGATCGGGACGCTCTCCGACGAACCCTCAGCTCTGTGTGTGTGTGTTGGCGTTTGTCATTGTATGTAAGACAGCGGAAGTGTGTGTGCGAGCAACGGTATGCAGGAGTGTAGGGGTCGACAGGTCCCTTCTGCTGCCCTCGCCTGGCTGACAGCCATCTGTGTGGTGGTCTGTGGCCGTTATTACAACAGAATACCGAGAGTCGGGGGACGATAACTTGGGTAGGACGGGGGCGAAACGGGAACAGTCAACATCCAGCCTGAGATTAATGGCTGCGCACAAACATATGGTTACTCTGATGTGGGAGACGTGTTTGGCATACCGTCATCCATTAACGGAGGCTTCAAGCTCAAGAAAGGAGGTTCTGCGTCGGAGATTAGTTTTGCCAAAAGGTGCCACTTGCCTTTGGAAAATAGAAACGCTTTATAAAACTGAAAATGGTCAAACATAGAGATCTATACTGGTGGGAACAAATACTCCATCAATCAATACATTATCCAAAAAGTTCATGCGACCATCAAGTCAATGCTTGACCTTGGAATACAACTCCAACTCAAGGTCCACTTACTAACTTCTACCGGAGCTCTTAATCAGTGGATAAGGATATATTTTATCCATACCAATCTGCAAACTTTATAAAAAGCGGCGAAAACTACGACAGAGTAAATCTATTCGCTGATGATCAACATTTGATAGTTTTGGAGAAAAAAAACTGGTGATTGTGCCTTTAGTTTCAATTATTTGGTAAGAATGGCTTTAGATGCATAACTTTTAAGAAAACTAAGCTTTTCACAATGTTCCATGAGGTTTGACTATATATTTCTTTCCCAGTACCCCGTAGTTGTTTTTTTGCAGAGTCCTTATTGGAACAGTCTTTGGAGCTGAGACGACTTCAGGCGATACATGGGGTGTCAGCTCATCAGGGACAGGATCGATACTTTCAGGTCCTTTGAAATAGTGAACCCTGTTCCCAACAAATCATTCACAAATGCTACACACACCAACTCCAAATGGAAGCCCTCCCCCCTTCCCCCTTTCCACTCTGGGCAGTGAGGCGCTCTTCATCATGTGTGAAAGGTTTGGAAGGCACACAGTCCTTAAATCGGTGGTGGCAGCTTGGAGGGTTAGAGATATAAAACTGTTCAGGATTTCAATGATCTTAAAAAGACGATGTTTTGAATGAGGATGATGGCTTAAATATTGCTTATCTTTGAAATATGTGTGTGAAAATGATACAGGCATAACTTCAACACAAAAAGGGGAAACTTCCACTGCTGTCTCTAAATAACACGACAGATATTTGACATGACAAATACTTTAAAGTGGCCCTATTATGCTTTTCCACTTTTCCCCTCTTCTTTAGTGTGTTATATATATTATTGTACATGTAAAAGGTCCGTAGAGTGTAAAACCTGAAGTCCACGCCTAAAAGGAGTTACCCTCCCTCTCAGAAGCTCCTGAGCTGCCTGAAACGGCTCCATTGAATTCTCTCCTTCACTTCCGTAACTTTATGAGGTCATAGTTTGGCCCTCAAACAACAAAAGAGAGAGACGAACTGAAGCTCCGGAGGAAGAGTTTTTTGAAATGTGAAACGTTGACCAATCACAAAAGAGCGGGCTAGCTGACCAATCAGAGCAGACTTTGGTTTCTGGAGGGAGGAGCAAGCGCTACAACGGAGCGTTTCAGAGAGAGGGTGAGAAGACGTGCTGCAGGACAGCCAGGATGAGAAAAACAAGGCGGATTATGAGCAATAACGCATGTAACCATGTTGGAACTGTAACTTGAGATAAAAATATACACCCGGAAAATAGCATAAATAAGGCCTCTTTAAGAAGCCTATAATGCCCAAACAAATATTACTGGTTGACTTTTCAGATCCCTTAAAGTTCACCCTGGCCATCACTCCACCTCTAGAAGCAATTAGCTACCAGTTCACCTCGTCGGGGCCGTCCCACAGCTACTGGCCGTTCCGCTATGGACAGAGTAAACAAACACAGATAGCGTCCAGGCCAGCAGTGCAGCAGAGAGCTGGGGACAAGAACCTAGCTGGCTCCGCTCAATAAAAAAAAAAGGGAAAAAAAAGGCTTTCATTACCATGCCGTGAAGAGAATAATTTTCCCTACAATGTGACCTTCCTCTGCCTGCCTGTACCTGAGGCCCCTGAGTGAGCATGCTTTTATTAAGGACTATTTGCATAAACTGGGAAAAGGGGGAAGACGGGTACGAGGTGCATTTTCTATGATGTTTTGGTTATCGCTCTAGCCTGTGCCTTGAAGGTTGTTTAGTAGACATCGGGGGCATTTTCAAACATCTCAGGTTAAGTTGTCCATCCATTTGGGAAGTATGTGGGGGCCTATAAAGGCTTAGATTTAATCAGCCTTAAATCACCTGGTGTTATGAGGCGTCCTGATTCAGAGCAATTTAAGAAGAAGGGGGCACCAAGACAGTCAGAGAAGCCCAATGGCGCGTTAATGTCCCATTGGTTTCGAGATGACCCAATTATTTTCCCGTGCTACTCTTCCTTTGCACTTTATTCTCCTCAGTACCTTGAAAAACAATCTCATTTTCATTTCTGCACCGGCCTTAATAGTCATAATATAAACGATTTTCCCCCCAAAAAATGAAAACTGACATACAAGATAAAGAAGGACATGCAGATTATATTAGATAAAGAGGCACCTGAATCATGCACATTATATCGTTTGATAGCATTATTACCTATAAAACAACCATGTAATTACCGATCATCACTTTCACACCTTTTTTCCTTTTCACGGGCCTGGATCATAACGTAATAAAAATGTTGTGCATTCATCTTTAACCTTTGCTAGTGCAAATCTGGGGACAGTTGAACAAATATTAATACAACTGAAGTGGAATCAACCTGCTGTACAAAAATGATGAAAATGAGTTGAAGTAGGACTGACATGACGGTGTGAACACACTTTCAATGTGCAAATAACACATGACAAAACCAAAGACAAGATGTTATAAAAGCATTTTGTACGCTGACGTAGGACAAACTATACAAACAGAGTTAGAGGAAATGAAATTTGCTACTCAAATTACTTATCAGCCAAAGATACAAACAGACTTGGGTATGGATGTCATCAGAGCGTCCACACTCACTGGCCTCACTTTGCTGTCATTGCACCTCAAACTGCTGCTAACAGAGCAAAGAAAACCATCTGTTTCTCCTTTTTCTCTCTCCCTTTTCTACAAACTCCTCCATCCTTTTCTCTGACTGTACTACACAAATTAAATTCATGAAAACCAAACCTACTCGTCAATATCTATTGACCTATGCATTTTGACAGATCAATATATCCCCTGATGTTGTTTAACTTAATGTATGTCTTTTTTTATGTTTATATATGTTTTATTGATGGTTGCGTCTTGTTTGTTCGTCGGTTGTGGGAAACTGAACTCATTTAAATGCTGTACTAAAAGCAAGGCTTTTGCCAATACTTGGATTTTATGGCCCTTGTAACGGTTTGGATGTTGGAGAAAACTCAAACCAAGGCTCCTCAGCCTAACGCATGCGCCATCTTTGATTTTCTACAGTATACTAGTGGTCGACACTCTGACCAGCTCAGCCTATGTTGGTAAGATTGTAACCAAAGTTACAAGCATGCTTTTTATCAATGGTTGGCTTTACGCGATGGGACTTTGTTGAACTACAATATGTAAATGTTTTCAAACTTTCTAGGTCTTTAGCAGTCTTTATGTTGAGCCACCATGTCATTTGTTGAATTGTTTTCAGGTTTTGAGGCAGAAGCTCACTCACTCAACAGCATCTAAATGACTTCTTATCTAAGAAGCCAATGTTTAATTTCTGACCGACAATGACTCATTAACTGTGACTGAGATACCGGCAGTTTTGTGATTCTAAAGTTTCTTTCAGTTTCTATGAAACAAAAAAACAAAAAAATATGACTTTCTCCTGCCTGGTGAAATTAACTGCATGTGCGTCGGCGGACTCGGCACACTGAGGTTCAAAGCAGTAAATAGAACAGAGGGAATCGACTTTGGTTTTTTTTTTGCGGAGCTGTGGAGAATTCAGTGGTGCTGAAGGTCCTTCGATCGACAGCGGCTCAGCAGCGTGCCACACTGTCACCACGCGGGCAGACGGTCTGAGAGGCCTCCATGATCTACAGTCTCACTGTAAATCTACCACTTTAAATCACCCCTCACTCCCAAGCCTGCCTGCCTCCCACCTTTCGGTCCCCAGAAACACATTATACTCCCCCTTCCCCCCGATGCGCTCGTTTCTATATCTCGTAACCTGTGAGGGTCCCTTTACAAACAGCAAGCCAGCAGTAACAGTATTGTCCCACAGCAGAAAAACACACCATCAAATTCTCTTCCACAGTAATAGCAGAGCAGATTCCAAAGTGAAACAAATAAGTTCCCATATTGCAGCTGATTAGTCTGAATTTTCCAACAGTTACACTTTTAGGCACACACGCAGAGGGAAGACGCTGTGGCTGACAGAGCGGTTTGGTAATTAAAATCTATTGTTTGCAGCGGGAAATAATCGGGATCAAAAGGGCCTTGTATCAGCGACTGCCTCCCCTAAGCAATGAGACAACAGGCCATATGCCCCGGAGCAGCATCGAAAATGTCTAACAGCCAACTTGATAATGGTGAGGGAATGAAGCTTGAATGATTGTACTGTAGATTACACAGATATGGCTCCATAGAAACTACCATGTATTCCACACAGATCCATGATTCTATAGATTGTGCAATGAAGGCTTTCTCCAACAATTTTGAATGCAAGCTACTCCGCCTACTCCCAATAATGTAATGGTTGTTTTTTTCACAAAAAAGGGGGCTGGAACCATGGACCATTTTCTTCAGTATCTCTTCCGTGTTCAGACACAAGCACCCACCCAAGCACAAGCACACCAAAACGACACAAACAAACACAAAGCCTTACCCTCTCTGACCTGTCATACCGCATTTACATGTGAGCCACTGACTTCAATGTCCGTACTGGGTTACCAAGGTAACATGGCTTGCATTATTCAACAGTTAAGCTTGGTTTAGCCGTGAGCGTCGGCTTGAATGTGTTCCTCAGAGTACATTAAGGTTACCAAAGCAGTCTTAAAACCCAATCCGCTGACAATTATTGCATATGTCTGGACATGGGGTTACTGTGCATACGTTTTTTTGACACATCACACATGTGACCACCATTTGGAAGTTGTTATACAAGATTTGGGCTCCAAAAAACATCTGATATTGCTAAAACAGGTCACTGCATTTTCACATCCCAAATTCAAAATGGATTTAAAAGGATCCTTTGTCAGCCAGGCGATCCTTAAAATTATTTTGACAGCTTATTCAAAAATATTTCAACAACTTATCACATAAAGTCTGATTCATTTCTGATCAGTCATTCCCTGGATCTGAAATATATATTTTTAAATAATCTATGATATAAAATACTCAATAGTAAAAGGACTTGGATTGGAATCACAAAAGCATGAACTAGACATCCCTAATTGAAATAAAGTGCGTCATCCACGCTTATGTCTGTATATTTTATCCATATTATATTTTTATAAAGCCCAGCTCTATGAAGCATAAAAGTGAAACATACTAAAAATATATAATAATAACATCAATCACATTGGGTGACCAGCTATTTTAAAAATGTACTCAGTGACATGTTGTCTTTAGTTCTGTATCTTGTGAAACCATATTTACTTTAATTCAAGGTCTCTACTGATGTTTTATGTGCGCTCACTCAGCTAAGAAAGTATGCAGGACGCTTCTCAGTGTTTCATAAAAAACACAAACCAAAGTGCCATCACGGACGTTAAAGTACCATCAAACACAAAAACAAATTGTATTACTTAGTCCAATACATCAAGTAAATAGATAAACTACATTTGTTTTTTTAAATGGGGGGGAGGAAATATTAAAGATGCCTGACAGCTGTGCTGCGGAAGTACATCACCTTGCTCTGTCATATTTATTACCTGCATTGCTGAGGCACTTTAAGTGCCACAAATAAATCCTGCTCTTTCTAGGTTTGGCAAGTGGGCAAAAAAGGGTGCCTTCACAATGCAAGCTTTTCTCTTTGCATGCTATAGTCACTTTCCCAAAAGCTCTGTATGTCCTTGAGTCCCTTCAGAAAGAGATGTACCCCTCCCTATCCCTCCCTCCCTTGATCCCTCGTTTCCTCTCTTTCTCCTCTATCCATCCATCCTACCCTCTACCCCTCCCTCTTCCAACATGTGCTATAGCAACATAGCAGTCAGGACTCAATGTTTCAGCGTGCCACAGGACAGACAGAGAGCATTACAGCACGGCTGAGCTTATCTATTGGCTCGGAGCCACTGTTGGCCCGGCCCTGGGAGGAAATGTGGGCGTTCTGATTGGTCACAGGGGGATTGGGGGCTTGTATCGGCTTGTCCTCTGGCTGGTCTGTTGGACTGGTCCCAGCTCATACAGAGGTGGACACTGGGAGGGCATCTGGCATTGGTTGGCTTTTCAACCAAGTCACAAGGCATGCTGCAGCAAACTGGTACGCAGGGCTCTCTCAGTCTTTAATGGGAACGATCTTCAGCGGTGTCATTTAACTCGAACAAGCTACAACAGCATTACGCCGAGTCTAATTAAAGAACCGAAGATAATGACTGATAATACTAAGGAGACATGTGTAATTGCAACTAATAAATCAGCATCTCAAGACTACATAGAGTTGGTTTTGATAATTGTCCGACATGAGGATTTGACCTCCCATCGTGGACTACAAGAACTCACTAAGTGCAGTTCATCTGGATTCCAAAAGGTGACTTCGATGTATCTCTGCGATCGGTTATCTTTTAATGAATTACAGCCGGACACCTGTGCATACCCTTTACCCTGACCTAGTTTATCGCCTCCACCATCCTGCCATCAGGAATTATCACACACTACTCTGTAGAAATGTGGAGATCATAGACACGGCAGACAAACACACAAACACTAATAGCCAAATCACTATGCCTAAGTGACATCTTGGCTAGATTTTACCCTGTGAAACCCTTATATTCTACAATTGTGTATTGCGTGAGAGAATGTGTGTGTGTGTGTGTGCATATGAGCATATGGTGACAAGGAGGGACTCATACATTGTCCTCAGCAGCTACAACACCTTTCCTGTCACCTCTCTTTATTTCACTGATAGGCTTGTTGGCTGGTCCATCTGGCTCTCCTCACGACTATTAACATCTAAAACCTTACACACTTACAATCGTAAAAAAAACACAGTGCACGAGTATAAACGCAGCTACTTGAGTGGCCTACTGCCAAATAAACAGAGTGAGCAGTATACTGTGCTTGTGGTCTTGCACACACATATGCTCCCCTGCAGTGGATAAGTATTCGTGCGGTCACATACGGCGCCAGAAAGGCACGGTAAAAGATCAGAGGCACCAGAGGCAGAGGAGCTTCCCCTGCAGTGAGGCTGGAGGGAACAATGGGCCCCTCTGGATCAGAGAGCCTGACTGCCACCGGCTCCCCCCTCCAGCACCCAGGTAGGTTGGCCCATTCATAAATCACTTTTATTCCTCCGAGCGCTCAACAGCCTCACCTCTTCAAATGATGCACTGTGTAAAGGGATGAGGAGGGGAGGGAGGGAGGGGCAGTTTGTGGTGGAGGAACTGACGGGAGAGATAAAGTAAGCACGAGGAAGAGGCCATGCCGATGGAAGGGAAGCACGGAGATTTACTCCAAAAGCACAAACTGGACTCATTAGAAAAAAAAAAATCTCTAATCCCTCTATGATGTCGACTGGTGGGCAGACGCACAGCACCGAGGAATTAAGACAAGCTGAACCACCGACCGAGGCCTCACCAGAGGAATTCCGCGTTCAAAACTTTTCAATCTGAGAGGAGACCTGCCTCTCGTTTTGCGTCAAAGTCAAAGGGATGAGCTCTCATTACACGAAAGAACCAAAAGCTCATGTTTTATACATTTTTGTAAACATGGAATCGCAGTAGACGCAAAAGGCTTTTTTTTTTAAATTGATCAGAAGAAAACTATTAAATGTCAAAGCAAAAAACAAATCTCTACAAATGTATCTTAATTAAGAACAAACAAAAAAAAAAAAAACAACTCAATTATTGATAGTATTGACCCCTGCGAGTCAATATTTAGCAGAGACACCTCCGTCAGCAGCTACAGCCGTGCCTCTATGTGTGAACACTGCCAAAGCTATGTTATGTCGCATGAGATCAGTGAGAAACAAGCCGTTTTTTAAAAGTCCTGCCAACAGATTCTTGATCAAAAGCCTGCTGCAGAGAATCATCCTCACAGCATGAGGCTGCCACCATCACTATGCTTCATGGTGGGCACTGTGTGTTTCTGCCTGTGTGCGTTGTTTGACTTGCACCAAACGCAGCATTCACTCGTTGACTAACCAGCTGTGGGGCCCTACAGATAGAGTCGTGTTTAACCTCACTTCACTTGTCATACACCGATTAATAACTGGTGAATCTTTCTAAAAATGTAACTTCCCACCAATCTGTCTTATTATTTCTTAATTTGAATGGAGGTATGTCTCAAGCGGCGCTCGCAGGGAGAACAACACGTCCCACCCCTTCATCCAGTGAAGGAAAGCACATCCATTAGTCGACCCTTTTCTTTTTGATCGATTAACTGCTCAGCTAAACATTCAGCCCTGCGCCATTCATCATGGCGGGAAGATGTAAGCCGCGCTGCTGAGTTTCAGGGGCAGATGGGATGTCGGGATGTAATTGAGATTAAACTGGTGGGTTGGGTGGCTGGAACAGGCCGGGTGGAGACCCACTGGGGGATCCACAAAACACACAGGGACCAACCTCGGTGGAGATGGTCGGAAACCTTAACCGACTGAGTGGGGAATTAATGAACACCATCATGTACAGTAGATGTATGTACGTTTACACACAGTGGGGAATTAAGGCTGGCTGGAACATTCAATTGTGTGTGTGTGTGTGTGTGTGTGTGTGTGTGTGTGTGTGTGTGTGTGTGTGTGTGTGTGTGTGTGTGTGTGTGTGTGTGTGTGTGTAAACGTCGAGCATGCAGGCCAATAACAGGTGGACATTCACAGTTGCCATTTATATTGCTGCAATTCAGCATTTTGATTGGCCATGTAAGGTCAAGTTTTGAGCAGACACATTAACATTGGAATCCATTTCCGCCTTCGCAAATGGTCAATTCTTGTAACCGCCGTAAAGATTAAGTCATCGAAAAGCTATAAATTGCAGTGACAATGCATTAATTAAACTGCATACTTAGATTAACGCAGAGAAGAAAAAAAAACGACCCGAGATGTAGCTGCAAGTGAGGGTTAGAACGACTGGGAGCTTGTTAAAAGCGTTTTTTTATCAAATCAAGGAAACAGAGAATTGGGTGACATTTTATTCCGGCTCATGAAGATACACTTTTGACAGATGTTCATGCGGTATTGAGCGTGTTTGTGCGTTTTCACAATCTCATTTCTGTTTTAACCGAAATGCCACAGTCTGGTTTTCCGTATGATTACCTTAAAGAGCACTGGCTTACACTTCCCCGGGCGTTCTGCAGTTAACATGCAGACGAGGGTAAGTAAGAGGACTTGTACGCTGTCATTGAGGTATAAGAGGAGAGAGTGAGAATGATAGGAGGGCACAGAGGACGTTGCTTCTGTACAGTATAGATGTGCCCCGTGATGAGACCGGCTAATTAAACCGATTCTTCAGTGGCCGCGCCTCGGGAAAGCTTGAAAAAGACACTTGGAAATTAATGAGAGCTCAAGAAAAAAAAAGAGGAGAAAGAAAGCAGCCCAAACTTGTGAATGCCTCGGAGGGCGAGGTTGCCACTTATCTCCCTGCGTTGCCAAAAGCGGTCTTAAAAAAAAAAAAAATAATAAAAATGGGGAAACAATAATATTTCCTGCCGAGTAAAACCACGCTTTTCTTTTCTTCTTCTCCTTATTTTTTTTCCGCATGTATGCAGTTATTTTCAGTATAGACGTGAGCACATGGGAGCTCTTCTATGAGCAGCGTGGTCGAAGGCTCTGTACAAAAAAAGAAGACCGATAGAGACTGAGGGTGGTCAAAAGGACACAGTGAGTGAGGGGGGTGGGGGTATCAGAGGAGGTGGTGGAGCTGCTGGTGAAGGATGCGAAGCAGGGGAGGGGGAGAGAGAGTCAAGAATATACAAGTGGAAGCACGAGACACCACTTTATTTGGAGCTACTAAAAATAGCGCAGCAAATGGTAGCAGGGGCTAGCTGGCCCTAACGCTCTCTCTCTCTCTCTCTCTCTCTCTCTCTCTCTCCTTCCAGGCCGGTGGAATCGATAGGCAGGGAGCTGTAGGGGAGGCTTCCCGGAGCCTGCAGCCAACAGTTGCTTGGGGGGGGGGAGGAATATAGAAGAGAGAAAGGGGGTGGGGTGGGTGAGGCAAGGAGAGGAGGCAGAGTGGAGTGGAGGGCGGAGCGGGGGAAAACTATTTTTTGCACTGCTTGACTAAATATGGTCAGGGAGGTGGTGAGACAAGACACAGGAGCAGCCCGGCAACAGCAGTTGAGGCATGCTTCAAATGCTTGGCTTCCCACAAAGTGCTAACTGTTCAGCTTAGCCCTCTGCACAGTGTGGGGGGGGGGGGGGACGACGACGACACACACGCCATTGGCTGGTTGACCTCATGTCCCTAATTTGCTGCCACTGTGTTCCTCCTGTGCCCCCCCGCCCCGAAACTGCAGCAGCATCTCTACTTGATCTTTTTCTCTGGTTTAAAAAAAAAAAAAAAAAAGTGACTCTGGAGATGCACTATAAAGAATGCATAAGCTTCGTATTGAAGAAAAACGTAAACTCCAAAAATAACAAAAAGATATTACAATATCCTCTGTCTCCGGTCCCTGACGATGGTAATCAAATTTACATGGATCGCGGGGGACTATTAAAAGTACAGCTGTCTTCTACCGCAGAGGCACAGCTACGTCTTTTTTTTTTTTCTCCTTTTTTTTTTTTTTTTTTTTTTTTTTTAAATACCTCGATCACAATTCTGCTCTCAACCCATTCAATAAACTCCCTCTTCTAAAGCTGCTGTATAAAGTTCCACTGAATAATAAAAGCGCATTTTAGGAGCAGAAGAAAAGCTCTGGGGCTATATGTGTGTGTGTGTGTGTGTGTGTGTGTGTGTGTGTGTGTGTGTGTGTGTGTGTGTGTGTGTGTGTGTGTGTGTCGATGGAATAAGAAAAAAAAGGCAGGGTGGGAGGACAGTCGGTACACTTTCTGCCTCCTCCACCGACCGGGGCATCCTCCCAGCTCTCTCCCTCAGAATGCACATGATGGAGAGGAGAGTGCTGCAGATTTTTTTTTCTCCACCCCCTCCTTCTCCCCATCTTCTCTCTCAGCCTCCCCCCTTTTTTCTTTTTGTTTTTTTTTCAAATGGCAGCTCTTCATGTCAGCTCTACGTCTTCCTCTTCTAAAAGGTATGACTTGTGTTCGTATGGGAATGTGTGTATGTGTCCGCTTTCTCTCCTTCTCTCCCCCCCCACCCCCTCCTCCTTTCCCTCCCTGACTCTGGCGCTCCACCCGCCTGCTGCCGCCACCACCCCTCCTCCTCCTCCTCCTCCTCCTCCCCCCAAATCATAGAAGCTGATTCAGCGAGTCAGGCGTGCACCCGGCACACACGATGGCTGCAGCAGCTGGAGCGCTCTCTAGGTCATTATGGCTCTCTTCACTACGGGGAGGAAGAGGAGAGAAGGAGAAGGAGGGGAGGAGAGGAGAGGAGGGGGAGGAAGCAGCTCAGATAAGAAACTGATCTGACAGGTAATATATGCTCTTCCTTCGCTTTCGGACGGAGTTTACCCCCAGACGGGCCCTGACGTCCCCCGTCCTGTCTCTTCACTCCCTCTTCTTCGGATGCGATCAGTTATTAACCGCATGGTTTGCCCGTGAGTCGCGGGGGAGTGGAATGCACTGTTCTGCAGCAAGCGGCGGCACTGGGACAGAACTTAACCAGAGACAACCTTTGAGGGTTTTTTTTCCTTCTCTTCTCTTGTTCCTCTTGTCTTAAAAGCAGGAAAGAAATAAAGCTTTATAAAAAATTAAAAAAAAGACAGAATATGGAGAGGAAGAGGATGCAGGAGGAGATGGAGCAGGGAAAAGGCAGGATGGGGAGTTGCTAAGGTCCACATGGATTTCAGCCCTTTTTTTTTTTTTTTGCACTCTCCACTCTATCTCTCTCATCTTGTTCTTTCTCCCTCCCTCCCTCTCCTGTCTTGCACTCTCTCTCTCTCTCTCTCTCTCTTGTGTTCCTGGCACTGGCCGGACATGCTGCAGCAGCAGAGCTCTTTGGCTCATTAGGCTTCATGGTTGCAGCCCTGCCGCTATCTAATGACGGACTCGTTAACTCAGACCTGCACTGGTGTGGAGAGACATTCCCTTATGCACAATTCGCCCTCTGCGTCCGACACCTTCCAAGATGGTTTTTTTGTCACCATGGCTAAGGATACTATGATTACTGGGACTTTTAAGGTGTTCTTATTTTTTCCTTTTTTTTTTAAAATATCTTTTTTGGTGCTCTCACCTGACCGCTTTTCAATTGAACTGAGGGGCTGGGTTGGGTGGGGGTGGGTGGGGGGGGTTGTCACTGCCATTCTTAAAATCGATTGGGAGGTAAGTTTGAGGACACGTCACACTTTTGAGTCCAAGGTTGGCTGATTGGGGCAGAAGGATGGAACGTGGCGACCAGAGGGATGACGAAGCATCAGAATAACGAACAGCGCGGGCAGGTCAGGAGTGCTGAACGGGATGGGTGGGTGGGGGGGGGGGGAGCGGATTGATGGCACACAGCTGTGAGAAGTGTATTAAAACAGATGTGGGTGGGGGGGGGATATTGGGCAGCAGTGGTTGGTTGACTAGATGTGTGTCACCGGCTGAACCCACAGCACTAAGGGTAGTAACCCAGTTTCCTCTCTCTCTCTCTCTCTCTCCCTCTCTCTCTCTCTCTGTAAGGGACTGCTATAGGATAGGCAGGGCATGCAGGGCACACAGTACTGCAGTGCTATCGCCCAAACCAGAACAGACACAACACGTTCCACCAACCTTCATCCCGCTGTGTGTAGGAAGGAATTCCCCCCCCCTCTCTCTCTCCTATTTGCTCACCCTATCGGGTGGCTGTGACATTTCCTAAACAGGACGTCACACCTTTAGGACCAGGCTCGTCCACCAACTGTCACCTCCAGTTCAACTTCCCCTCATTGCTATTCTAAACCCTTCCACTGCAAAAAAAAAAAAAAAAAAACCCACTGCACCAATTTTCCTGTGTATTTCCTTCTCTGCTAACAAGTTTAAAAATTTCAAACTTAAGCTGGTCTTCCCTAATCCAATTTTTGGGGTTTTACACTCATTGGCTCAGCGCGCGGTTGGCTAGCTAAGCGTGCTTGAAGGGCTGTGTCGACTTGTGGAATGTGTTGGTCTGGGGCAAAGATTCATTAGAGACTTGCTGAACAATTCTCGCCACCATGCAAATGGTTATTGATCTGCTCTACCCCCCCCCTCTCTGCACAGCACAGACAGGTGGGGTTTGATCACAGAAAGGGGGAAGTGAGAAAAGATGACCATAAAAATCAGTGATCTATGTGTGGGGAGAGAGAGAGAGAACAAGGTACAGATAGAGAGAAAGAGAGAGAATGAGAGAGGGGTGGTGGCGGGTGGGGGTATAGCCAGGACCAATCCACAAGTGCTGAGTGGGCATTAAAGCCTTCATGTGACCTATGGCCTGCCTCTGCGCCTAAAGCCCAAATCCTGCTCACAATAGCTTCCTGTTCCACTTGGATCACTCTCGTTTTCAAACATCAGCAGGCGCTCCGGCTAGCCACTGGGGACGTTGCTGACACAAGAGAGACAAGCGAGCGCTACATATTGATAAAAGTGAGAGGTAGGACTGGTGAATGGTTATAGAAAAGAGGGGGTTGAAATAGGAGAACGAGATGGCGGTGAGGGGAGGCAGCCTGAGAGAGAAGTGGGAGGAGAGAAGTGAAAATGTTTAGTGTGTCAGCGGGGCCAATCAGCTTATAGGTGCACCCCTGCTCCCAGGACACACGGTCCAGAGCATGATGATCATCCGTCAAGACAAGGCGCACACAGCAGCACCTTACACCATGGACTTTCTGTCGAGGAGAAAAACTCTTTGCCGATTTTTGCCCGACCCCTTTAATCTACCTCCTCAACATTTTTTTTCCTGGAAAGAGAAAAAGACCACCTTCTAACTGCAGTAAAAAAAAAAAAAAAAAAAAAAAAAAAAAAAAAAGGGAGCTGTTATCTTCCCCCCTGATCCTCCTGGTTTCTCCCAGTTGTCTGGAGGACAGCGGGGGTCACCGGGACAGTCGACTATGGTATGGACTGCAAAACTTCTGTTATGTTCAGGGGCGGGGGGACTTGGCTGTTCAGCCTTACATGGCAACCAAAGGAAAGCCTCGAGTGTTGAACTGAATTTACACTCAAAGTCACCTTACTGTGCAGACTACCATACTTGGGAGAGAGAACGGGTGAGGAAAAAAAAAAAAAAAAAAATGTTCTGCTGGTAACTTCCTGACCTTGGCGAAAGGTGAGAAATTTTTATACCTAAGATTACCTCCTTGGTGTACATACTTCTTTATGTACCCATATGAACATATGATAGCTATGGAATGTAAAGAAGTATGTATTCTTGGTGAGGTGCTGGTCCTCGTTTTTTTGGGAAAAATGATGTAAGGACAGCAGTGTCTGAGGATATGTTTTATGCTCTGCAGATTGTTAATATGACTGTGATCATGGCGTGAGAAAAAAAAAAAGCAGGTAAAGTATAGAGAAAGAGAGAGAGGAGTGCAGAGAGAGAGAGAGAGAGTGAGTGGAGAGAGAGAATGATTGTGAGTGGTAAGGCACATACGTTAGCTATACTGTCTCTGGGCAGTCTCACTGCAGCAATATTCACTGTAGGGAACTTGCTGCTTTTTAAAACCGGCTGAATTGGCCAATAAAAACCTCTCATCCAAGATCTGCCATCAACTCGTTGTACAATTATGTACTTTAGCAAATTATGATAGCAATCATGTTTTGAGATGCTCTGTCAGCAGTGTGAGTTTAAGGTGCTACTTGCCACTTACACCAACTAGGGGCAAATAGTGGCCCTTGTGACATCATCACACGAACAGGGCCTCCTTTCATTATTGGGCGATTTTACTGCATTACAGCCCCTTGAAATTCAGCCAGCTGCAACTTAGAACCAACTTCAGCAGGCAGGGCAGAGGTATGCCGGAGCCGCTCCTGACCATTAATACCATAATCTTTTTCCAGTGCTCCCACATGGCTCAAGGGGGGGGAAAAGAAAGCAAGGTGAATTGGACCAAAACTCTGCCACAATTGCTGGCTTTTTTTTTTTTTTTTTTTTTTTTTTTTTTTTTTTTTTTTAAACATGCAACTGGAAATAGTCGCTGAGGAGGCAGAATGAAAAGGGGACGGAGGTTGCTGCTGCTGCTGGCTCTATACTAGCGCTGTATCATATGGCTTCTGTGTTAACAATATTGTGTGTTTAACTACGACTGCCCTCCCTTTATGCCGCACCACCCACCCCACATCAACCCGGCTGCCCCCGTGCTCCCCCCTCCCCTCCTCCGATTCCTGCTCTCATTGTTCACGTTTGCTATGCTTGCCAAATGCTTTGCTGGGCCGCATGGCAGTCAGATTAGACCATCAAAAAGTGACAATGCAGGATCAGAGTCAACTCTGGCCTGTCAGCTGATTCCAATTGTTGACTGCTTCAAACAAAACAAAAAAAACAAAAAAAAAAAGGGGGCAACAGAATATGGACAGAGCTACAGAGACAAAATGAGGCGAGGAGGAGGGGGTGGGGGGGAGTAGTTTGCATGGAGAGCTATTCATATCTAGCAGTTTCACCTATTCTGACCCCCCTCTCTGGCCTGTGGATCACAGACCATCCTTGAACCAGTTTTAGCACAGGTTCACGTCTCTTTAAACCCCTTTAATGTAGATACACTTCTCCACTAAAGGTCATTTGTTCCACTTTGGCTCTAGCTTTAAAACCAACGTGGAAGAAATAACAATAAATCAAATAAATATGGAACAAATAAGACTATTATTACAGTCCAGTTAGTCACAACCATTTAAGGTCTGATCAACAAATTAAATAATTCATGGCTCTTCATATGAATAAATCAAAACTTGCAAAACTGCTAACAGTAAACCTAGGATTAAACTGTGAAACAAAAAAATACATAGAATACCTGCATGCATAAATTGCTTCTTCATAAAATTAGATTTATTTTTCCTTAATTATAATGTTAGATGTAGAAGGATGTATCAGTGCCTACAAAATTTCTCCCGCAGTGGAGCAATGAAAAGGTGTGCGTATGCCAATGTAGTACGACAGCTTTATTCTAATGAAATACAAGACACTTCATTCTGAACTGATTAATATGCCAAGTGTAAGGCTCACTCACTCCCTTCCCCTCCAATGAAAGAAATATCTAAACTGAGATGACACTAGCAGTACCAACTGTGACAATCGAGATTTCTTTTTTTAACCTGAGTTTAATGACAATTGTTAAAAACTGAGAAAAATAAATGTATTTCTCTGATGAAGTTAGATCAAATATCCGTTTTTTTTTTTTAGCAGATCATCATAATGAAGCTGCATTTTTTTGGGCTTCAGTTTTTTCCCACCATGCATGGTGTTCTTTCTAGCTCCCTTTTCTGTCAGGACGTCAGAGGCGTGTAGGAGTGCATGGCTTGCATTGCATGTTTCTCCCGGGCCTTCAATAGCAACGACCTGCTGTCTGAGTGACAAACACAGCAGATGCTGACATTATCAAATGCTGAGTGCCTGTCGTCCCCCCCGGCTTTTGCCCTGTTATGGCCCTTAGACGAGGTGAGCAGCCCGGCCACCTGACTCTGAGCGACTGCGTGTGTGTGTGTGTGTGTGTGTGTGTGTGTGTGTGTGTGTGTGTGTGTGTAAGTGAGCAAGCATGAATGTGCATGTGTATGTTACAAATAGACCTGCCTCTGGTGTGCCATATCAAGCTGGCCCTACAGTGACCTCCATCCTGTCTACAAGCAGTGCTGTATATCCCTCAGCTGTCATTGGCCCCTCTGAGAACCTCATTCGGGCCTTGGCAGAAAAGTCAATAATTAGAACAGCTGACCTATGCTTCATAGGCCTCTTGTAAAATAGTGTCAAAGGGACATTAATACCAGTAATGATAATTAAAGCTAAAAAAGGTATATGAAACGTTTGATGTTGCAATGATATATTGAGCTTATGATTGACGACAACTAACATAAGCTTTAGGCCCCCCAAAAAACATAATCAAAGTTCTTTATGTGGGTGCCACTGTGATCTTTTTTTTATTAGCACAGCGATGGATGTTTTTAGCGGAAAATGTTACAGTGCTGTACTTCTGTTGGGCCCTGAAAGAGAAATAAAATAATCTGCCCTTAGTAACTGTTTGAACAGTACCCTCTACACTACAAATCAGTCTCCAGGCCTTAAATGACTGGTTTAAATTAATGTTGTGACTTGACACCCCAGAGTGCTGCTGTAGGAGCACGAGTGAGCGAGAGAGCTTGTGTGGTGTGTGTGTGTGTGTGTGTGTGTGTGTGTGTGTGTGTGTGTGTGTGTGTGTGTGTGTGTGTGTGTGTGTGGCTATGCCTCTGCATTTGTCTGTTGGCCGTCTCGGTGACCGCAGCAGCAGCGCGCTTGCAGCAGGGCCCATCTGTCAGAGCCTGTAATTGCTTCATGACTCCGGGACATTTGACTCAAGTGCACTGCCACAGATTATTATTATCCTTTTCTCAGGGAACAATTTTTCCTCGCTCACTGGGAGGGGGGCAAACATAAAACTTAAAAAAAAAAAGATAGCGAGGAGGATAAATAGACTGCCCGGGAGGCAGCAAAGGAGAAAGTTAGGTAAGGTTGATCAGCTGTACTGTATGTGTGTTATTGGTGTGGTGGTAAATGGGATGTAGTGTGCTAAATGAAATGTGTGTCACACAGAGTGGGTGAAGGTGAACGGGCAAGATTAAAAAGAAAGCAGGAGAGAGAAGAAGACCCAACATTGTCCATTTCATCTAGCAGGTAAACAAAGTGTGAGGGGACACATCTCAGGTTTTTCACAACATGTTTAAATGCAACATGGCCTTTCTCTGCTCAGAGTGTCTCTGGCTCTTTCTGCATTGAACTTCACTGCAGCAGAGCCCTTTTTGAAACGGTTCACTTCACAGCAGTTCCCAAGTCCGTCGCTGACACAGTGATTCCACAATGCTTTGCTAAAGCTGGTAAAATGGAACCAAATCACCTCTTGAATGGATTTGGTCCCCTTCAACCAGCTGTAGCTATGCTTTGATGACTACAGGAGCTCCTTTTTTTTTTTTTTTTTTTTTTTTTGCCGCGACGCCTTCAACACAATCACTGGGCCACCTCTTAATGACGACTGGCTTATGGCTTTCCTCGACCGACAACATCTGCACTGTTCCGAAACTGTAATGTTCAATGTAAAATATCTGACTAATAAAAGAAACCAATCCCAAGCTTTGAAAACTTTGGTATGGTCCACTTTCCTGACTGGTACCTCTCCGCCTCCAACCGGATTGATATTCCGTACCACACTATCATTGGCTGTTTCTAAAATAGCAGGGGGTTGGATATGCAGCGTGCGCTATTTCAGAATCACAGCACTCACATGTCGGCACGGCCGCCTTGCTAAGACACCTCCTAAACTGACTGTCACCGGATGCTAACAGTCAATTACACTGTGGGTGGGAAAAGGCGAAAGAAAAGAAAAACAAAATAAAGGAGACATTCAATGCAGCTCAACGGGGGTACAGTGGTATTGTAGAGAGCTATAAAGAAGAAATAAGACTATAAGCATAAAAAAGGGGGCAAAATATAGTTGTTAAAAGAGACTGCACATGGCACAAATTCAAACTCCTTGGCCTCCATCACCTGATAACCCCCTGCAGTGGTGTAGGACAAGCCGGGGTAGACGAGGGCCAGATGCTCTAGAGGACAGGAAGCTCAACGCACAAATCCCAGGAGCAGAGCGCTCTCAAACAGTTAGTCTCACACGGTCACTCGCCGTTACTGCAGAACAGGCAGATCAAACAGAACCCTCCCTTCACACTGTGTCTCCCTTAACACCCTCCTTTTTTCCCTTTTGCCTTCCTAATTTGGTGCTCCACACTACATAACAACCAAAAAAAACAAAAAAACCCTGAATTATTTGTTTGACAATCAATCTAAACGCTGTAATTCGTCTCATTATACAAACTGATTTGAGGATGTGGGTATAACGTAAACAAAATATATTTATTAAATTCATTGTAAACGGCACACAGTATTCTCCATTCCTTATGAATTTAAAGTGTTTTCCAGTGGACCAATAACCATGAAATCTATTTGGCGTAACGTAAGAGGCACTAGCTTACTCAATTACAGTGAAGTCTGACTTGATTAGCCTAGACTGAAATGAGCAAGAGAGAGAGAGGGCGAAAAAACTCCTAATTCAATCACTGGCAGCCACGAAGAACATTTGAATAAAGCAGCGAGCCCCCTAGAAATGCAAACATTTGTGTGTGTGTGTCCCCCCCCAAACACGTTTTTTCTATCTAATTGTGATCGCTGTTAAAATACTGCCACCTATTAGTAGTACATTATATTGGGAATACTTCATTTTGGAGCACAGTGTGAATGATGGCAGAGCCTCTCGATTACCATGTGGGGTATGTCTGTGTGATGCTATATTAAAAAAATTAATAAACTGACCACTATATGAGGCAAATATTACACTGAGGTGACACGTAAAAGGCCACAGACCGCCGCTGCAGGGCTTGTTTGGAGCCCGTTTATGAGTCACGGGCTATTAATCGTATTGTTTACAGTATTGTAGCAGCTACTGGCTTCTAGGAGCCCGAGGGAACGACACAGAGACGAGGCCAGGCTCCCCTCGCAGGCTCGGGGTGCGGTAAACACGATGGGGGGAAAACATAATGTGGATGTCCGAGAGGAAAAACCCTTCCCTCAACACGTTACTACTGGTTATACCAGCACTTTCAATTTAGTAGCAATTGTAAAACTTAACTAGGTCTAATTTATGAGGAAAATGCCTTCACACTCTGTAGTGGTGTGTATGTGTGTGTGTGTGTGTGTGTGTGTGTGTGTGTGTGTGTCAGTAATGAACGAGGTGAAATATAGTAAAACTCCACAGTTCCTGCTGCACCCCTGTTGGTAGACTTGATTTGTCTCTGTGTTTGGGACTACAAGTTGAAAGATTCATCTGTCACCCACAGGGTTCTTCCTATGCGTCTTCCTCAATCTTCTTTCCACCGCTGGAAGACAAACCCGCACTCTTAAAACACCCAGGCACACTATACACACACCAGGGACTCTGACGCACTCTCTGCTTGAGCCCAAAAGCTAGCATTTGATGTACATAACTGAGATCCCTTACAAAAGGGGAAAGCGCAACAAAACACAAAGTGGAAACAATTATTTTTTTTTCCTGTTTCACAGGCGTTGTATTTATATAGTGTAGTATAGATATATATTAGACTTGTTTAAAAGACACGTATGCCAGGACATTCTGTGACGGTGCTCCATCTAAACACGAGCAGGGAGAGCAGACCGACTATCAGGGAGCAATAATAACATCAATCGTAAACTAGAGGGGCTTCATATCGTATCCTTCATCCAAAGGCCTTCCGATCAACACCCAGCTCCAAGCACTTCTTTCATGACAGTTGTCAAAAGGCACTTTTTCTGAAATATGATTCTATGGCAGGAATTCCTCTAAGCACTCAATCGAAACAACTGCCGCTCCACTAAAAAACACGCCAGACAAGGTACTTTCATTTCAACCTAGGGAGAGATTTTCGAGGGGCTTTAGGACTTGTGGACTGTCTTCCCGATATTGCAGGTGCTCGAGCGTGAAATAAAAGTAAATGGGCAGACTGGAGAAGGCGACATATATCTTTGTTTCTCTGAAGGCAAGGGGACAGAGCGTGGACTGAGGCGAGGAACCGCACACGCATACAACACAACCGCAACCCTGATACAGAAAATACTGTTACTCCAGCACTTTTTCAGCCCCTAAATCAATGAGTGCTACAGTGGACCGGCTCTCTGCTGCTTTACACTGACTCCTGGTTTACATATACACATTACACAGCCATTGCATTTTAATATTTATAATGCTAGCAAACTGTGTTTACACTCTGCCAGTCTGTGACATTTCCCTAAGTAAGTTTACTGTTATTCATTAAAGTTTAAAAGCTGTGCAATAAAAGAATACACAGTGGTCTTGTAATATTGTTTCCCACACAGACTACAAAGGCAGGCTGGGACTTCTGACCATATGGCCAATTTTGTGTGTGTGGTGTGTGTGTGTGTGTGATTTCTATATATATTTGTCATTTGTGGGTATAATTAAAAAAAGAAATACATGTGGATTATGTATATAATTACATTTAAATAATTAAATAATGTCAAGGATCATAATTTCTGGAACAACCCGCCGAAAGAGATGGGTCGGGGAAGCTTGTGCTGCATCTTTTCTAAAATAAATAATAAATAATAAAATAAGTTCAAAATATTAAAAATGCACAAATTAAATAAATACTCTTTAAATTATCTATGCTTATTGCATTTTTGTACTTCTGTTGCTGTTCATACTTTGTCTTTATTTGTTCATTTATTTTTATTTTCTTTCCCGTCTTTTCTGTTAGTAATCACTCTTTCAGTGCTATGTAATTTGTCCAAAATGTATATTATTACAACAATCATTCTGATCATATGCTTGTTAGAGAAAATAAGTCCTTCCCTCACAATCTGTTTGTTTATTAAATTATTTTGCCAATAAATTTCACTAGAGATTAACCCATTGCCAGCAGATTTTCCATATTAAGCAATGGTTTGTGTTTTTATAAAGTTATTCTTCATGTCTAAGTCAATCTGCAAATCCGTTGGTCAGTGTACAACACAGGAAACAGGCTCTGGCTTCAGAAAATATATTCTGCAGCGTGCCAGAGGTGGAGAGCCAGGTTCTGGCCAGGCTTGTGGCAGGTGGCAGGTTTTTCCACAGCCCTCTGACCTCAATCCTATTTGTCCTCATGCCAAACCAATGAATGCCAGTGAAGGGGAATGACAGTTAGCCTGGGATAACCACGCTCATGAACAACCATACATATAAACACGTAAAGCACTCAGCACGGGAAGCAGATGTTAACTTCTGTAACAGGGACCCTGTAACGTCATAGTCCATCAATTTAAGAGACCCCGGATGAACAACCCGATACAGACAGCCGTCTCACTGAGCCGTCTTTAACATGCTCACGCTTGAGAGACAAGAATAAAGCAGCCAAAGAGTGAAGCGGTAACCTCCTTCAGACAGAAATAGCCAAGGCCAAGGACAAGGGGAGCTGCTGCCGCTTCAGGCCGGCCTCTGCTCACAACACACGGTGACGGACCAGCATAACAGTAAAAAGAAACAACAAATGAACTTCAAGGGCTATTAACTACACTAATATAAAAAAGCTCAACGTAAGACATATGCTTTCAAGGCCTCAAAGGTAGTCTAATGTCAATTTGAGACCATACCATCTGTTGTGGAGATGGATGACGCCTAAAGGCTCGCTTCAAACTTCAATCAATGTCAAACTTAATTCAGATCGCAAAGTAAATTGTATAAGGATAAAATGTGATCAGTGAGGGGATGGAATTGAACTTCTTTTAGTTTTAATGGCTTTAAACTCATTTTAAATTGAGGTGGAATCCGTGGAAGAATTTAAAAAATCCATTTATATCCAAATATCCATTTGACTACCGTTTTAGACCTTTGGAGAATATCAAGGGGAAGCATCACACAAGACTGCAGTGTTGTATTACATTACATTACAGTCATTTAGCAGACGCTTTTATCCAAAGCGACTTACAATCAGTAGTATATTACATATCATTCACCCATTCACACACTGATGACAGGCTACCATGCAAGGTGCCACCATCAGACTCTAACTAACATTCATGCAACATCCAGTCCACACCGATGGCAAGCCTTCGGGAGCAACTTGGGGTTAAGTGTCTTGCCCAAGGACACATCGACTGCCGAAGCCGGGTATCGAACCACCGACCCTCTGATTGGAGAACTACCTTGCTCTCCACTACGCCACAGCCGGCGTATTACACAACATACTGACACTATGATCAATAGGTTTTTCATATTTGCCTCCGAACACATTGAAGCATGCAATCATAATCGATGGCTGAAAATGTATCTTCACAACAAATACAATTAGTAAAATAAACGCACATTGTGAAGCGCCATGCTTTTACACACTTTTGGTGATGAAGTTTTCTACGCGTTTATCTCAATGACTGGACCTAGTCTGTCTCCTAGTTTAGACCTGAAGGTGGCGCGGCCACATCTTTCTTTCCGACGGAGGATGATGAAGTAACGGATTAGTAGTAACAGATTAGTGACTCTGCCACGGCCTCTGTCTGCTTAGAAGCAAAACATGAAGTCTAGTGGTTGTAGTTTGACAAATTATTTCTTGAGCTAAAGTTATTTCAGTTGGGCTGAATATTAAGTCCCAAAAAAATGATGAATCAGTTGAGTTATTATTCAACAATCCAGTTTAAATAATCCACACAACTTTGGCACTAAACATATTTGTGTCATGACTGTCACACATACAATTACTAGTCTGATTCCCATTCGTTATTAAGGCTAAAATGTCTTTGTGCTTCAATGCTGAATCAGTCAAACAAGAATCTGTGTGTGGACATGAGAAATATGTTCAGGGTTTAAGGTCAGCCTTGAGGGATTCGGTATGTCGGTGCCTAACCTAGGAGTTACTTAAAGCACTAAGCCGCCATTTACTGAGATCCTGAGGATGCTGTTTCCACAGATTCCACTTAAACATGCCCTGGTCCTCCGCAGACCCCAAATATGTGTGACAGCTAGCTGTAAAGACGGACAGTGTCTCATACCTGGGGTTTCCTCGAAGGGCGGCGTGATGTAGCGCATTGAAGCCGTTATTGTTGGTGATGGTGACATCAGCACCGGCCTCCAGCAGCACAGACAGCATGTCGTCTCTCTTCTTGCTTATAGCATCGTGCAGTGGCGTGTCCCCCTCGGAATCCTAAAAAGGGGAAAACCTTGTGTTACTTTCTGCTCTCGTACTAATCTGTGATTCAAACCCTGCCTCAGACGACCTCTCTACTCTCACAAAGCATTTTTTATTGATACATAAATAAGTCGCCGTGATAGATACCTGAAGGCTTGGGTGGCAGCCAAAGTCCAGCAGGGTTTTGACCACCTGCAGGTGTCCCTTGTTGACAGCTATGTGTAATGGAGTCTGCCTTCGCTTGTTCCTGGCATTCAAGTCAGCACCGCCCCTCTGCAGTACCTCAATGACCGAGCCCTCATCACCAAAGGCTGCGTGGTGCACTGCCCGGTCTCCATCTTTGTCCTGAGTACAGTGACACACCCGCATAATGACACAGTGTTGGGTTTTTTTTTTTGCTTCTACATAGTGAAAAGCACTTACTTAGGCTACGTTTGTCTTTGTGATAAATAAATGGTTGATCGAGGAGATATGTGTTTAATTATACAAACCTCAGCTTCCAGGTCCACGTTGTGTTTCAGTAGCAGCTTCAGGACATCCACGTGACCGTTCTGACTGGCTGCCTGCATAGCAGTGTGTCCAGCACACTGCCCGTTCACCTGTCAACACATCAAGAGTGAGAACATGAGCGTGTGTCAATGTCATGATTTCATCTTTAAATACGCATCTACCGCATTAGCCGTTCACCTGAGGGGGGGGTCTAAGAGCTTGGTGAGGGCGTGTTTGAGCGTTTGTATGTGCGGATGTGCATGAGCGGCAGTGTGCGCATGTTTCATCAGCAACTGCAGCACTGCAAAAACTCAAGACCATAAATATTAATGTGGACTCCTTTGGGAGTCTCGAGACGTCTCTTGTCCTGGCAGGCGGATCACTTGGCCGAGCTCAGTGTGCTCAGCTTTAAGCAAATAATTCCACTGAAAGGCAGTAGGGCATCTGGCCAGCCTTCACCACTGACACACACACACAACACACAACACACACACACACACACACACACACACACACACACACACACTCACTCCTGCTCTCTGTGAGTGAGGACACTGTTGCAGACTTGACGTAACCAGTTCTCATAACCTATACAGGGCACAGGCTTCTGTCCTGTGGCCAGAGGATGTTTTCCCCCTGGCCTGTAGCCTGTGTCAGGGTTTAGTAGATCTCAGCTTGATTTTAGAGAGTGAATGGGGTCTGTGCTGCAGTGCACACCAATGCTCCTCTGGTGCCTCCTCTGGGCCCAGCCTTAATGCTTTTCAGATAGAGAGAGTGGCAGGAGTGGCAGGATCTCAGAGCCCTTTTCTTAGGAGACTCTCAATATAGTGAGAGCAGATCTGAGTTCAGCCAGGGACATTCCAGCTCCAGTTATCAATGTACTCAGATCTTTTGTAAATATTCAACGGCAAAATTACTTGAAAAAAAACAAAACATATCAAGTAATCCAGCAGCTGCTTATACCAAAAAAATACCGTCTGTTGAGCACTTACATCCACTTCAGGTCTCTTAAGGATGTCCTCCACTTTAGCCAGGTCACCATTGGCCGCCGCCTTGACCAGCTCCTCGTTGATGTCTCCGGACTCTTGCGTCTCAAATAGTTTCTTCAGCAACTGAGACAGACGCTCTGTCCAAACGGGAGGGGAAAAGAGTAGAAAGCGATTGCGTGTAAGTGTCAGAGAACAGGGGGGGGCAGTGAGGACAGAGACCTTCGATGACACTCTCTCCACGTCAGTAGTGCTTGTTCATACATACCTCCGGAGGCGTTGCTGACAGCAGAGCCAGAGGGGGCAATCTTGGTGACAGCGGCGGGGTTGTACGTCCAAGAAGTTCCACAGACCTCGACCTTCAGGTCACTGTCAGAGTAGATCTGCTGCACACGGCCCACCTTGCCAAGGGTCTGTTGGTGAATGTTGCGACAAACTCATTAGTATATATGGAGGGCTTGTTGTCTACGGGCTATGTTCTGTGTAACAGAGCCTATAAGTGGCAGAGGAAAGATGGAGAGAGAGATTGTTAGAACGAACAAAAAAAATGAGAGATTGCGGGGAAGGACAAAGAGAGAAAAAAAATGACTAGCTCGACAAAGCAATTGTCCTACCCGGAGCAGAAACAAAGCTTGTTGCAAAAAAATAAAACCTGAAGGGAAAAAAACTAAATAACACATATTTAAGATGTGTTCTCATTATTCAGAGGACATTTACTTGCGCAAGAAACAAGATGGCTATAAAGGAAAGAGACCCTTCTACTGGCTGGACTATTATTCATCTATACAGCCAATACAAAGAGGACAGAGCAAAAATGCTTTCCAATTTTGAATCATATCGTCTCGATCTTGGCTATATGAGAAAGAGGCACTTTGAGTGTGTCGGGCCGGGGTCTGGGGCTGTCCTGGATGATGCCATCAATAACGGGGACCGCTGCAGTAGAAGCAGCAGCGGGGCGACAAACAGCCGTGGTTAGTGATCAAAGCTACAACCCATCTCCGGGTTTTAAGGCTCATTAGCTGCAGAGGGGGGCCAGTTTGGCAGGGACGAGTGGCATATTGAAGGAGACTGGCGTTACATAACCTAAGGCGTGCTGGGCAGCGATGAAAAAACATCATAATCTGTGAAGAATAAAGCTGTGTCAGGACCCAAAAAAAGATGAAAAAACAGATTGGCAGCCACAGAGTGACTTGCAGAAAGGAATCGTTTCTTCTCTGCGTGCGAGTAATACTGCAACATTTCTTTAAAGACGATGACTGACTGGCACGGCTGATTGTTAGGGAAACAGCAGAATTATTATACACAGCTCGATTAATTGAGCTTAATTCATATAAGATTTTTGCATACAAATCGTGTGCTTGTAATGAAGTCAAAAATGTTTTTTTAACAATCAAAAAATGGTTCAAATGATTTTTCAAATACAAAACATAACACATATTTTTTTTCCCAGGTTTAAATGAAACTATCCACTGGAGTGTACTTTAGATTTAAAGATGTTCTGTCACTCACACAACTTCATAGCCACAATACGGTGGATAGTATCATGTGACGTGGTACTACATTATATATAAATATGTTAGCACTCTTACAGGTAGCATTGCCTCAGCCCACTCTCCGTGGCCTCTTTGTAGCAGCTTGATGCGGTCGATGTCATAGCATATCTGGACCAGGTCTCCCACTACGAACTGGGAACTGCCTCCCTCCGCCCCGGCTGCTACGTCACCGCTGCGCACAACATTGGCCTTTGTCAGCACGGCGGGGTTAAATGTCCATCTGAGGATACAGAAAGGAATGCATTTCATTTAGACTTAATCAACATTCATTAAAATATAATACCGGACCAAGAACAGATTCTGAGCAGTCACATGGAATATTTGGGGGATTTGCAAGCTACGAATAAGTAATGATTTTTTTTTTTAAATAAATAAAAAACATTTGTTTAAATGATCAAAGTCAGACCGAGTTATGAGATAACATTTCTATGAATACATGAAGCAGACTGAAGCGAGCATTCAAGGTGATAACTAGATCCACATTTTAATTATATTTTACTGCAAATTGACCTCTAAGAGAGGCTCTTCTCTCAAGTGTTACAACCCATCATTTAATTTTGTAGTAAAGATGTACTTGAGCGTTTGGTGGCTTTTGCCTGAGTTTAGGTGGAAAGGGTTCTATGAAACTACATTTATGGGAAACTCTGTTGATGAGACGCAGTTTCATTGGTTCCACTTATCAGCAGCCAATGAATCTGAGCCGGTCCTTGTGGGGACTCACCTGTTCCCACTGGGGTACTGGACGACGATATCATGATCTTCATCGATGCCACACACTGTGCCGGTGGTGGTGAGCGTCTCAAACATGCCGTCGGTCCACCCGCCGTGGCCGTGCTGCAGGGACTGAACAATCTCGAGGTCTAAGTCGATGTTGACCAGGTCTCCAATCTGGAGGCCGCCAGGATTTCTGTTGCCATTCTGCTCACCTGGGAGATTAAGGTAACGTTAGGTCTATCAATAGGAACATTTGCATTTCTAAAAGTGTATTAAAAAAAACTGTATAAGTTCTGCACATCAACATTTTACAGTGAGAAAAAATGGAACACACATTTTACAGAAATAAAATCGTTGAAAACAAATAGTACATATGTGGTAGCAATTTTGTCCCAACAAAACAAAGGCGAAGCATTAGTATAAGTACTAAGTGTTGCTATTTGTGTCTAATGAAACTATCAAAGCTAATGAGAGGCTTCTGCTGCATAGCTGAATCTGGAGAGAGACAATTCATTCCTGGAATTCTTGGAATACTCTCACAGCATGACCTGAGCGTGTGCTTGGCTTTTGCAGCCAGGTGACTGTGTAGCGCTGCCATCTAGTGGCCAAACGGGATTAACTACAAAATGAAACTCTAATGCCCTTGAATTCACTGCACCAGAACGATAGGTGAGAGAATTGGTGCAATAATGACGGTGGACACGGATCACAGGCTTACTCACCTAAAACGGGACAGTGGTCTCTGTAGAAAGAGCCTCCTTTGGCATCCTGGACACATTTCAGATCCGACTGGGAGAGAAAAAAAGAGGGGAAGGGGTTAGATAATTACCCCGCGGTAATTACATTAGAGGAGGGGCAGTATGAATAATGACACAGAGACTTTACACACTTCATCCTGTAAGTGTCAGTGTAGTTTCCTGGAATACCGACAATATTAGTGCCCTGAGGGGTAAGGCAGGACAATGAAACACTACATCGCTACAGAGCGAAGGCATCATATCATTTGTGATGACTCAGATGTGCAGCCACTGTGGCGGAGTTAGAGGGCAGAGATGATTGTGGGGCAGAGCAAACATTCCTCTGAACTGAAGGAGCGCAAAAGTCCTGAGTACAACAAGTCCCAACAAATTAATAACTTAAGTCTGTCCTACTGCATCAGGCTAGCGAGACACTTTGATCTCACGATGATCTGAGCACAAGCCATATGAGTTAACAGGGAAAGGTGTTCCGATTTGCATTGGAAACATTAGCAAATGTGCAGAAGCTTTGAATTGTTTGGCAGGTTTTTTTTATCAATTTCCATAAAACGACAAAGCCAAAATAAAACAGACAAGATGGGGGGTCGAATCCTTTTTACTTAAGCCAGAGGCAGATGCCACATACTTCCCCATCAGCCTATTGAAATAACAAAGGACAAATCTGTTATGCGAGCGAGAAACCCGATTGGCCTCTTTCATAAAAAGGAAAGGGCAGTCTCCACCAATGGGGAAGATGCTTCTCATTAGAGACGCGTGTGTAGCTGCGCCTGCAACAACCCCAAGAGAATGAATGCCTGCCTGCCTGCCTGCCTGCCCCCCCCCCCTCTCTAAAGTTGACCTCCATGTTCACACTCTCCCCCTAAAAAGCAGAGGGGAACAGCTTGCCTTTATCATGCAGATACCTTCCCCTTCCAGCTGCCTGTACAATGGTGCCTTACTCATGCTGGCTGCGTGGCTCTCACAAAAGGCCTGGCAGCAAAAGAAAGGACCCAGCCCAGCGGTCAAACACAAAAGCCACCTGACAGCTGATCTTTTGTGAGGCTCTGCGTGTGTCTGTGTGTGTGTGTGTGTGTGTGTGTGTGTGTGTGTGTGTGTGTGTGTGTGTGTGTGTGTGTGTGTGTGTGTGTGTGTGTGTGTGTGTGTGTGTGTGTGTGTGTGTGTGTGTGTGTGTGTGTGTGTGTGAGGGTCAGGTCTGGAAATTTGCTCACCATTCCCTCAAAGCCAACTCTGTACAGGTTCTTGGCCCCGTTGTCCCACAGTACGTAGGCAGCGCTGTGAGGGCTGGCTGCACTCCAGTCCTGGATCTCTGTCACCTGTGGAGGAGGAAGAGGAGGAGGGATGAGATGAGGAAGATGAATAAGGCCACATTGAGTTTTTATACATAATGTTAATGGAAATAAAGGTTTCGGCATACTGTATGTAAAAAAATACAATATTGACCAGAAGGGGGATGATTTTCTTCATGGGAGCTTTCAAGCAGGTGTTTTTCCATCTTAAAAACCTCATAATGATACTTTATTGATCCCTGTAGGGAAATTATCTTTTCAAATTAAAGGGCAGAGTGAAGGTTGAACTACAAAACAGCAAGCCCCGAGGCAAAGTAAGTATTCAGTTCGTTGCTCAAAGACAATATGTCTGCTAACACAAGTTGAACTTGGGCTCCTCTAGTTGAAGGGTCCAGCGTCTGGCCATGCACAGGGTACCGATCATTTAGAGCTTTAACTTTGTTGCGCCACCTTTTTCCCCAAACATGGTTACAGAGGACATCACAAGCCATTGGCATGCTGATGTAGTAAATGCATACATGGTAGTGTCAGACGCTCTGTACGGTGCACAGCAACAGAGTTTCAAGTTCAAGGGAAGTTTAATTCCCTCACTACTCAGAGATATTAGGAGTGGGAAATACATGAAGAACAAATTAGATTAGGCCTTGATTCTCAGGGGCGCAATTAGATTTTCATCTTAATTCAACTGCATTGCAATCCTACAATCAATACTAAACTTTTTATTGTTTTATTTTTTCACCAGTTGGAAATAGTTGTGAAATCTCCAAGAGTGTTTTAATTAAACTTTTGCACCCATTACTGCGCTGCGTTTCCAAAGACAACACGAGACACGAGACAAAAAGAGAAGCCTCGTTCAGCCAGAACACAGAAGAGCGGTACAACAGGTTTCAGACCCGGCTTACCAATTAAAAGGGAATTAAATGGAGTTGATATTCTTTTAATAAATTCTTAATGAAAATCAGAGGCGGGGTTTACAAATATGGGTAGCTGCATTATCTTTGATGAATTCAGGAAGATTCTAAACATCACTATCCATAATTTTTTCCATCCATATGCATTCGAGGCTGGAATTTCAAGGGCTGGATCAAATCTCGCCAAAGTATGATTAAGTCAGCATGAAAAGCATTTTGCCTTCATCGTAATGCCAATGTTGTGGATATATCTCCAACAGATACTTGAAATATACAGTCATATACAAAAAAACTAGCAGAAGATACTTCCAAAAACACCCCTATCATCACAGAAACCTAAATTGGGTCATTAAACCTCGTCCTACAAAGATAAAAACAAAAAAACTTTACATTTAAACAAATGACAAGCACTACTCGTTCACAGGAAGAAAGAAAAAGGCTAAAAGCTTGTTCTCATCCTCATCCACTGGTCTTGCATAGAAGCTCACAGCATACACATCTGTCACTACATTCGGACACAGGCGTTTCTTGAGTTAGTACTTGTTGTATCACATTATGACTAATGCTGTACCCGGCTTCTGTACACTAAGGACCAGCTCACGGCTTTTGGCTATAAAAAAGAAGGGCACTGTAAGCCAAGGAAAATTAAGTGTTATTGGAATAAATAAGCAATGAGCTATGAATGGGGGGGACAGAAAAATCAATTGAAATTTGGAAGAGAGGTTTGGGATTTTCACACACGAGACATCCATCTCTCCATCACAAGCAGCGCAACACTTTCATCATATCGAGAAAGTGTCAAGAGAAGAGCTGTATTGGAGTAAATTAATTCTTTAATCAAAAGCCGTGCCATTAAAGTAAGTTAACACAGAAACCAAATAGTTAAATTACTTTCAGGCCTCTTACAGGGGTAATTGATTAATGGGCCCCGGGAGGTAATATTCATGCTAAACTAACGGAACATCTAAACTGCTGGACATGCAGTAGCAGTTTTGTGGGGGAGCATATTGCTTACAGCATCATGAAACAGTAATGAGATATGCCATTAAATAACACAGCAAAATTAAGTCTTAAATTGCCTGGAGGGACTCTTAAATCGAATACTCTTAGGTCTGGACCAGAGTCAAAATACAAGCACTTTACAGCACATTTACAGTATAAATCTAAATAGGCTGTGCTGAACAAATGCAACCTCATCAGACATAGTATTACTTTCATATAATGTATTTGGGGCCTGGACTAATCTGCAGTAAGGAGGTCTGTTTATAGCCTCAGTAAACATAAATTTGGGATCTGCAGAATTAAACGAAGGCGTAAATGTTTTTCAGTGCCGCATTCTACTAGTTCCTATCAGCATTTCTATGCAAATTTACTATTACATTTTGACGTTTTCCCAACATATTATGCACAAGTCAACCTCTTGTCAACATGAGTTTAGAAGGGATCCAACACATCAGTCTGTATTGGCTATGGCTGCTAAGGTTTAACTAGCAGAGCTATCTGTTCTTCACTTAAGGAAAAATAACGCAGTTGTAACTCTCCACACAGCTACTGGTGGCTGATATGAATATATTATTGACACAGTAATATATGACAATATGTTGATTTTGGTTATTTTAGTATCCATTACAGTTGATTGCAAATAAGTGATATCATTTTTCAAGAATTAAAAAAAGGCTCAAGAACAATGATATAGTTATCTTCAACTACTGCATAATGCTGCACACCTAAAGCGTAGTTTAAACTCGGCTTAGTCAAACCGGCGCGAGGCGATCCCCAGGAAATGAAGTTATCACGGCCTGAATTTTTGTAACCTGGTGGACGCGATGACTTGACTGGCCCAAAAAAATAAATCACTGATAAAAAGCACTATTGACATGTCTGGGGATTATATACGAAAATGCTAATTATTTTTCAAATGCTTTAGAAACAGGAGTTCTTAAAAATCTACATTTAAGTATATATTGTACCTGCCAAATCAAATTGTTTACAGGATATTAAACCTTCGTTTCTTTATAATGCATGGAACTTGGTGCATGTCATAATCGGTAAACTATGACAATAGTTTACAGATGATTACAATCCCTCCTTGGCATTGTAGAGGTTGGTTTATGGCTTTTTGCCAGTGTTGTCGCTTGCCTGCAACATTTCCATGCTAAAAACATGTTGAGTCAGGCAGTGCCCTTCCTGTTTTGGTTGAGGCCCCTTCACATTTTAAATAAAATCATATCCTGAGATGCAAGTTTGTTTTTTCCTCTCTCGGGTCGTTTGGTGCAAAGGTTCCTTCTTTGCAGCCCTTAAGGGCGTTCATTCTCCATTCAGTGGCACACATGTGGTTGTGATGGCCTCTGTCAGACTTACTAAGCCTGCCTTACCACCAGGGATTTATTATCCACTTAAATGCGCATCTATTAATTAAAAACAAAAAGCTAAGTGGGCATACTTTTTTTTTGAAACTGAATCATTTAGTAGTAATGTACATTCAGCAAGGAATTGGAAAGATGTATGTACTTTTATACTTCACTTGTGAAAAGGATTTATTGGAGACAATTCTCTCTCTTGGCCTTCTTTATTTTTTTTTTTTTTTTTTTACTATCAAGCACTTTTAAGCTGGAGCCCCGAAACTTTTTTGAAAAAGCAAAAAGTGGCAGAGTGATAAAGATCACATGCTTTTCACTATATGAGAAAAAGTGAAGCCAGAAACATCTGACCCAGGTTTGTAATTGTCTACCAGACTTACCAGACGTGTCTTATTGGCTTCAGTGCTCACACTTTTGTATTGTATTTACAGGTCATTGGCTTGTGTAGAAAGAAAATTGGCAAAGTTAGAGGCTCTACTTTCTGTAGGAGTTACAGGCTCTACTTTCTTTGCTGGAACCCTTGCTATGTCAATTCTTTTAGACCTAAGTGCAGCTTTTAAACCAGTAGACCATGCCATTTCAATCAACCGTCTTAAAATCTGGGTTGGTATCAAGGATGCTCCACTTAGTTGGTTTTATTCCCTTCCATTTCAGATATAGCCTACATGGCCAACATAAGTATATACTTGTCCTCTACAACTCACATTACCTGTGGTGTACCGCAAGGTTAAATTTTATTTATATATACACATGCTCCTATTTGATCATATCATCCATCGCCACAACTTCTCACCCAAGAAGCATAGCTGATACTGTCTTACGGATATCAACTGTTGGATGGCACAACATTTTTTTCAACTCGATAACTCAAAATCAGAAATCTTTATATACAATCCCCCAGACCCCATCTGCCAGAAACTTAGGCCTCAAATTGCAAATCACAAAAGTTGTCCAGTCCTGCTTCCTTCAAATTAAAACCATCTGACAGATTCAGACCAATCCACTCTCACGCTGACCTGGAAAAAGTCAATCATGCTATTATCTTTTCAAGGCTTATAAGTTCAGAATGCAGAAGAGAGGCTTCTGATTGGTTTTAACAGACACCATCACATCACCCTAATCCTGGCTTCTATCCATTCTCCCTCTCACTGTTTGTTTCAGAATTGATTTTATGATTTTACTGATAACTTTGAAAGCATGTCTGGGTCTGGCCTCAAAATACATGAAAGAAATGTTGAGCCTCGCAGCCTTAGATCCTCGGGTGGGGCCCTTCTGGCTCTTCCAAAGTCGAGGCTCAAAAATAAAGGTGACCGTGCTTTTGCCCTCAGGGCCCCTTGGCTGTGGAACAACCTGACGAAGGCGATAAGGCTAGCGAATCAGTAATCTCTTTTAAATCACTTCTTAAAAGACTATTTTTACAGACTGGCTTTAATGTGATGTCTTTTTTACCGCTTTATTTTATTTTTGTTGATATTATTTTTTGTTTTTATTTATTTTGTTTCTTAGTTTGTTCTTATCGTATTGATTGTTTTTTTTTGTTTCATCCACTGTATTGTTTTATCAGGGTTTAACTTTTACCTTAGTGTGTCTGGCTTTATTTGGCCTCACTGCTTTTGGTTGTTTTATGGCCTTGCTTTGTCTGTCAAAGCATTTTGTAAACTCTGTTTTTAAAAAGGTGCAAATAAATAAAGTTTATTATTATTATTATTATTTTATTATTATTATTATTATTATTATTATTATTATTATCATCATTATTACCTTTCCTCTCCTTCCGTTGCCTCCATCTTGGTCTTCCCACTGCCAGTCCACTCCTCTCACGACTCGGCCTCCAGTGAAGATGCCTCTGGCTGTGATTTTCTTTGACTTTCGACGAGACTCCAAAAGGACTCTACACAGACAAAAACAAAGAAAATGTTTTCATTTGGGTTAAGCTTAAATCACTTATTTGACACTGCCAGAGTATTCAACAGCAGGTGTTTTACAGGGGCTCTGATTACATGGATCAATTGACGAGGCGATGCCAGTGCCCCTCTCTCTTAATACCTGGTGTTCTTAACTGCCTTTCCCTGTGTGACTACTGCTCTGGAGTCATAGTGTAAATTACTTTTAGCAAATGGGACATGGCTACAGATCAAGATCTTACTGTGAGCGGCCTTAACAGCATCTGATCTGCTGTATCAACCATGCAGTCCCTGACAATCATCAACTGTCTCAGCTGATGTTTGATGGCAAAACAAATCAAACCAGAAATATTTAGAGTCTTAAATATTAGTTGTAAGCAACACATCATTACTGATCTTTTAAATTCTATTGAAATAACAGACACGCTATTTCACCGTGGCAATCCAGATTTTCCATTGCCTTTAGGTATGGTATTTTCATGGGGCTTAATACAGGGAACATGACGTGTTAGTGGCAAGAGTCATGTTGTAACTTGTAACATAATGAATAACAATATTTTTTTGTAATGACATAGCAATTACACCTCCCTGAAGATTCCTTAATTTTCAGCCAAACCCAACAATCATGGCACTGCAAATGCAAATGAATAGCCAGCATAACCCCCCCTAAAAAAAAAAAAAACCATTTTGGTATCACTATAATCCTGCAGTCTGAACAAGCCTAAACAATTAAGAGGTAATAGCTTATAATAGCTGAGCTCTACACATCAAACAAGTGTGAGCCGCGGTGGCAGACACGACAGCTGGACAGGGAGGGTTCTAACCAATGCAAACGGCTCGTGGCCTCTAACCACTCCCTCTCCGGCAGTTAGTGACAGAATCTAATGCGGTGTAACAAAACACCACAACCACACGGGCGGAGCAGTTTGAGCCGGGGAGACCTCCAGCACCCATTGTGCATTATGCAATGTCTGTCTCGGGGGAAATGAAGTCGTACTCAGTTGAAAAGGCTGCCAGCTGTTGGGCCATGTGTTCATTTAGTAAACTATGGTATTTGGCTGAAATGGGCCTGAAATGGATGAAGCATCATCACAGTGCTGACAGTCTTTGCAATAACGCAAACCAATGGGAGTTGTGGAATTTAGTGAGTGTGCTTACTCACAAACAAATAGTACATTTTAAGTCTTTAAATAAAATCTGTGACTGATTCTATTGCTTGTTTTCCTACAACATATGAGCTACATTAAACTCTGTGTAGAGCATCTTTAAATAAAAAGAAAGCTGCCTTCAACAGCTTGACTTGATCTTGTCTGCACATGAATTAAATGGTAACTATGATTCTCCTTTCCACACACCATGCCTAAAAGATTGTTTCCATTAGAAACTTTCTGGGATTTTTTTTACCATAGGACCTGAGGGTAGATACACATCATCACATACACCTATAAACCTCCTGTAGGAATGGTATTGTGCACAGATCCCTTGGTCTGATTAACACTGACTGTGCCCTAGTTCGAAGATTGCCCAATCTGTAACAGCTGCTGTTCCAACTTCCATTGTCCTGACTTTTAAGTATACTTTTAGTTATTCGACAACAACAACGCTAGCTGATGTCTTGCTGACAATGTCAACACTAGAGAGGCTTGACAGTAAACACGCCACTGTCTGCACAGCATAACAACTTTGCACTAAAATGCATTTATTGTCATGCATGTTGGCAGTGCGGAGTTCATATAAATGCTAGTTTTACCTATCAGCGAAAAGAGAAAACAATAGGGCTCCCGCCGTGACAATGCCATTTGAGTGACAGAACTTAACTGCAGGCAAATAGTGGTAAATAAAACAATATTTAGCACATAGGATTGCTGAAGCACCCCGCTGGTACTAAATGAAGAGAAAACACTGGCCTCTATAAGTCTAGTATTACTCTTAATGTTATTTTATGATGGGTAACTTCTAAGACAGTTATTACATACTTGTAGGTCCTGTGTATTTAACAGGAAGTTGCCATGCACAGTAATATAGTAAAACATTTACATTTTCTCTGTTCATCATATGCAATTACAATGCTTTCTGCAGAGACAAAGCTCTAAATTCTGAAATTGGAAAGTCAGCCGCGAAACAGACTTTTAATCAATCTGTCATTATGTTTTATGAGCGTGCAGCCTTCTGAAGACATAAATACAAGAACAAAAAAATATTGGAAATCTACTCAAATATTTTTCTATAACCGGAAAGCGTTGCATTAATGTCATTTTTTACAAAAGGTATGACTTGATCTTAAAACGAGGCTGAGTTGTTGCCTGGCAACTGAGGGCTAGGAGCATAGAGATAGATCCTGTCTGCCTGAGAGGCAGGGTGCACAATAGACCTCTCAAATGTCACACACACACACACACACACACACACACACACACACACACACACACACACACACACACACACACACACACACACACACACACACACACACACACACACACACACACACACACACACACACACACACACACACACACACACACACATAATACAAATAAGGCCAGACTAAGGGAGAACAGGGGAAGGGCCACCAATCACAATGAAGTGCATGGATTACCTGGCCACCTTGTGTCTATCATATCAAATGGTGGGTCTAAGGTGAGGCATAACATAGGCAAATGTTGGGTTAGCTAACCTCTCACTGCCCGGGGTGGTGATCCTGTAGAAGCGATGTCTCAGGTGATGCTTGTCTCCATGGTAACAGGTTGTGCAAAGGTCGTAATTGGTGCACTCAGCACATTTCCAGCGTATACCAATGATGGGCTGTTGGCGGCAGGTGTCACACATGGTTCCGTCATGCTTGATGCCTGTGGGGGGGCAGTATTATTCAACATTAAAAAAACGAGGTTGTATTGTGTAGGACATTGCATATCAGTAATACCACTGGAATAACTTCTCAACATTTCTCTAAGAACAATATATATCTATATACAATCTGAACTAGATGTACTTGACATAGTTTGACATGATTGAGCACACAATGAAACGTATTCCCCATATACCTAGTCCATATTCCCCACACCTTTTAGGAGGGCTATATTCATGCTCACAAAATCCCACACCTGCTAATGTGAGAACAGCTAGACTAATGTTGGTGTTAAGGGCCTAAATTACATCTTTTCAAGATGTGGTTGATACTTCAGGATTATGTCAAGAACCACCAAAAACCTCTTCTGCTCCTCATCACATGACTGCATCCTCAGGTGATGCTATACTGAATTGAATGGAGCCAGTCAGTGGGGTACATGCTGGAAATGTATAACTGTGTTGGCATTTACTGTGATATATACTGAAAGATTAAGCTAAAACAATTGTGAAAGGGCAAAGTAGTATTTAAAAGTGAAAATATCAAAGATTTTCATTTAAATAAAGGTCTGTTAAAACACTATCGCCAAAGGAGGTAACACAATGGGGATTGAGCCTTTGGCCACCTGATGAAAGTATTGCAATATTTATGTATTACAAACTTGAAGCCTGTATTACAGTTTTCCTCCATTATACACACATATAATGGAACAATGCAGCTAAACTCTAAAGCACAGTTATATTGTTTTCACTCAAATAGAAGTTCTACATTACATTAAATTACATTACAGTCATTTAGCAGACGCTTTTATCCAAAGCGACTTACAGGAAGTGTATTCAACATAGGTATTCAAGAGAACTACTAGTCGCCAGAAGTCATAAGTGCATCTCCTTTCTTAAACAAGCATCTAAAGCATCTAAATCAACCAGGACTGAAATAGTAAGGATTTGACCCCCTACTGATACACTTTTTTAAGAATGTTGACAAATGTTTCCCTCACAAGCTGTAATTAGAAATCACATAATCTTGACTCTGAACGTGGATATCCTGTATTACACCCCACAGCTCATTTGCATATATTGACCAGTGACCAGAGAACTTTGCCTCACTACAATAATGTTATAAACGAATTACAGCCACCACTTTTTATTGCATCAATCTCATTCCTGCACCCAGACTAAAACAAGAGAAGTATCCTAAATGCTTAAAATACTCAGATTATGGTTTGTATCCATAACTGTGTTATATAATAGTTATAATAGTTTCTGTCTGTATATATCACATTTCAGTTACTGTGGATTCTTTACTGTTTTTTTATTGCTCTTTTGCTTATTTATAATACTTATTTTTTCTACCATGTCTCTTGTTTCCACTTTTTATTGCATCAATCTCATTCCTGCACCCACCAAAGCCCCAAAAAACAAAAACAAGAGAAGTATCCTAAATGCTTGAGATACTTAGATTATGGTTTGTATCCATAACTGTGTTATACAATAGTTATAATAGTTATAATAGTTTATGTCTGTATATATCACATTTCAGTTACCAAAGCCCCAAAACCAAAAACAAGAGAAGTATCCTAAATGTTGAGCATTCACTCTGCTGCATTCAAAGACATAAAGTTACCTGTTGGAGCACTATCCAAGTATCCTTAAAATACTCAGATTATGGTTTGTATCCATAACTGTGTTACACAATAGTTATAATAGTTTATGTCTGTATATAATCACATTTCAGTGACTGTGGATTCTTTACTGTTTTTTTTATTGCTCTTGTTTCCACTTTTTATTGCATCAATCTCAATCCTGCACCCACCAAAGCCCCAAAACTAAAACAAGAAAAGTATCCTAAATGCTTAAGATACTCAGATTATGGTTTGTATCCATAACTGTGTTATACAATAGTTATAATAGTTATAATAGTTTATGTCTGTATATATCACATTTCAGTTACCAAAGCCCCAAAAACAAGAGAAGTATCCTAAATGTTGAGCATTCACTCTGCTGCATTCACAGACACAAAGTTACCTGTTGGAGCACTATCCAATATCCTGACGTCATAAGCTCCAGAGCACCTGTAGTTAGCAGCTGTCCCGTTATCCCAGACCACCACCACCTCCTCCGGACTCTCAAAGCTCCTGACGGTGCCGACATGCCCCTCTCCCCCGTCCTGCTTCCCCCACTTCCAGTCTGGTCCTCGGACAACTCTGGCTCCGACTCCCTCCATCATCGCCCTGTTGTTCCTGCCGGTAGTCATTTAAGAAACCCGGACACACACACCTATTACAACTTAGGTTAATGTAGTGTAGCTTTCTTGTGCACAGTTTTCCAGACGTGAGCAAGTCCAAACAGGAAAGAAGGCTGGGAACAAGCCACAAAGCTAGCCTGCTAGCTAAGTTAGCTTCCTGGACCTTCCTGCAAAACTACAACTCGTCGTGTGCGAGCCAGTGCCTCCTAATGAAACACCAATACACGTGAGCCCAAATGCCTATTAAGTAGCCACATTGCTAGCCCAGTCAGATCTCAGTGTCCTCTTCTCTCCTCCACGAGAATGCCACCTCTTCAACTTAGCGAGCTAGCGAGCCCGAGTGGCTAGCTCTCGCAATGCTAGCAGGGTGTACAGCTGTCCTGTCTTTGTGGTAAATGTAGTTCTTTTAGGTGGTGGCTCGTCCTTGTTGTTTGTGTCCCGTCGAGGTGAATGAATCCATCCGAGGTGCTCCCTTTGTCAGCCAGAGAGGGTTCCCTGGAGTCGACTCAGAATACACCCGTCGCCATTATTGTCAATCATCGTCCAGACCTCAGACGAGCAACAACTAAAGCTCCGGAGATGAACGACAAAGCCCGAAGACGGCTCGGGAAAACGAGGACGCGTCCGGCTCACACTGCGCATGCGCAGCTGCAACATGCGAACCCATTCCCAGCTTTCTTTAGGGATACAAACCATGATCTAAGTATTTTAAAGCCCTTACTGCCTGATTTCATTTACAATTATATAAAAAATATTTGTGCTGATTTTATTTTTTTTTTTTAATTTTTTTTTGCAGGCTTACAGCAGCATAGAGTAAAATGCACACAAGAGACATGGTAGAAGAAAGACAAGATAAAAAAAACCAAAAAAACAAGTATTATAAATAAGCAATAAAAAACAGTAGAAAATCAACAATAACTGAAATATTATATTTACAGACAGGATACAAACCATGATGTAAGTATTTTAAGCCCTTACTGCCTGATTTTATTTACAATTATATAAAAAATATTTGTGATTTTTTTCCATTCAGCTTTCAGGGATACAAACCATAATCTAAGTATTTTAAGCCCTTACTGCCTGATTTCATTTACAATTAAATAAAAAAAATATTTGTTTATTTTTTTTGCAGGCTTACAGCAGCATAGAGTAAAATGCACACAAGAGACATGGTAGAAGAAAGACAAGATAAAAATAATAAAAAAATTAAAAAAAAGTATTATAAATAAGCAATAAAAAACAGTAGAAAATCAACAATAACTGAAATATTATATTTACAGACAGGATACAAACCATGATCTAAGTATTTTAAGCCCTTACTGCCTGATTTTATTTACAATTATATAAAAAATATTTGTGCTTTTTTTTCTGTCATGCAGATGCTAAATTAAGTGGAGATTGTTCATTTCAATATAGCACATACAATATATGTTTCATATTTATTATCTACCCAAGATCTTCCTTGTTGCCAGTGTTTTGGTACTTTTTGTAAAAAAGAAAAAAAAAACGTTTAATGAAATCTTAAGTAAAGAGGTAAAAAATGAAACACCAAAGTATGGTTTACATTTTCTGGCACTGTGAAGAGACATGAGAGGTGTAGACAATACATTTTGGTATGAGGCAAATTAGCGACATTAGGCATAATTGGGTATAATAGTAATTAAACAAATTCGGAAGCGGTTTGAAGCGAATTTGCGACAATAGTCTACAAGGGGTTAAGCCATAATGATAAAGATACAGACAGATATATTTTTTTATTATTATTATTACAATAATTTAAACTAACCCACCTTTCCTAATAATGCGGACAGACATGTAGCCTAGTCCTTTCATGCATGAATTATGACAACCTCAGTCAGGATTTTTTTTACCAAGTGTTTTTATTGCTCTTTAGGCATGAAAAACAAGATTTGAACTTTTTTTTTAATCCAGCTTTTTCAAAGAGATTTTTACATGTCCACTCAGGTGGACAGCATGCGTTTTTGTTTTCAACTGATTAAATATGTATTTAACAAACAAATGAATAAAATGATATATAAAGATGTGAAAACTAAAATAATATATGTATATACAAAGAAAATGTGCTGACTATCTTTTATGATAATTGGCAAAGCACCCAGGGCACAAAGCCAGAAGACACTGCATGCAGATGTGCTTGGTTCTTCGTGTGCATGCAGCATCATGGCATCTGTTTGCATTTTTTTCTTCAGTATGGGATGATGCAATAGCGTTCACTGTAGTGGCTGATGTGCAACAATGCCATCAAAACCCATGCATATACAATAAAACAACATTTGAATAGCTGTCCACTGTAGTGACCTCTATGCATGAAAGGGCTAGACACAAACATAAATCAATGTTTAAGTTTATTTTTTGGAGCAAAATATCTTATTTATTATTATTATTATTTACATAGAATATGTATATACAGTACCAGTCAAAAGTTTGGACACACCTTCTCATTCAACTACTTTGAAGAATCTAAAATATAAAACATATTCTGGTTTGTTGAGCATTTGTTTGTTTACCACACAATTCCATATGTGTTCCTTCATAGTTTGGATGTCTTCAATATTAATCTACAATGTAGAAAAAAAAAAAATAAAAATAAAGAAAAACCATTGAATGAGAAGGTGTGTCCAAACTTTTGACTGGTGGGAATATATATATATATAGATATATATATATATTGTCCAAGAGTGGGAACATATAGTATATGAAGCATCATTGACGATTAACAAATACATACTAAAAAACTAAATATTATAATAAAGCATATGAATGCATCCACCCATACATTGTTTACTGCACTTTGGATTAATAGTGGTAACATTACAGCTCTCTGAGATGATAGCAGCAGACATTAATTCAAATACTCATGATTAAATGAGAACACAGAGGACTATCAGCAGCAGCATGAGTGTGTCAAAGGCCACAAGCTGGTATTACTGAATGGAATATATATTTTTTTCACTTAAAGGCAATGTAATGTGTTTTTCTGAATATACTTATTATTGTTATTAATATATATTATTTGGCATATTGAATGATCGTAGTATTTTTTTTAAAGTTATTTATCATTCAATCATGATCAACAACTTGTAACTTGAAGCCTGTCATTTTTTCCAGTGTCACATTAAAAGTGCATATACAGAAATTTACAGAAGAATTATCAATAAATACAAACTTTAGGGATGTTACAATGATTTGAAGCATGTTTGCCTTATAGCCAGTGACTCCAGAGTCCAAAAGGTGAGGGTGACTAGGCCACTTGTAAGTTCATCTATAACCAGTATCAACCTAACATGTGCAAAATTGTATTGTTTCTTCCATTTAAATGTTTTTTCAAGTCATACAAGACTCACCAGATTGTACATGCTTTAATATGATCATACCAAAACACGTTTATGTTAGACTTCTTTTAAAATCAGACTCCATAAACTTACAGTGGGCCTTTAATAGAATATCCCACGTGACCTACTTTTTTCCCTCTCCGGGCATTGTGTAAGCATTATGCAGCAATTTACCAGGTAAAATGCACCGTACAGGTCTAATGTGAACAAAAATTCAACTAGGCCTTAAACATAGACTTTCACTCAGGGTAACTCTCAACTAGAAGGGCCCCAAGATTAGGTAATAATACAGTTTATAATGCTGCATACAGTATCAACAAACACATTGGCAGCTAATTCAATTACCACTAACTAATTGCCACATGCTGAACCTTGAGTGGTTCGGCCCCCTGTGTGTCTGTAGCCCTTGGGGCAGTTGCCTGCTTTGCCTGGTGCCTGGTTGTTAATCCAGTGTTACTGTGAATTTCCACTTTAGGAAATCCCTGATAATTATTTTTTACAGAAGCTTAAGGTGTTCTATGATGATCAGGCTTTCTTTCCAAATATCTTTTTAATTGTCTTTTGGCTGAGTTTATATCCCACTAGAGGCACTAGATTTCAAGGCGTTATGCTAAAACTGCAGCGCCGCATGGTGCACTTCCCCTCTGTCGCCGGAAGGGGGCGACAGAACCGACTGAGTGCGACCGGCTCCACTGATAGCCGGTCAAAGAGCGCCCCTGCTCGCTGATACACATATTCATATATATCTGCCCACATCAGGTCCCCTTGACTGTCTCCTTCACAGTGGGCTCGCAGGCAAGACACAGCTGACTTCCAAACCGAGCTGGCCGCTGTCCTTGCAGTACGGGGGATAATAATAATAATAAAACAGGGACCTTGCAATGATCTCGCTGGACTTCAATTTCAACATTTTGACAAGGGACCTGTCACATTATCTGGAAAATCAAGTGAAAGTCGGGCTGTTCGGATCTGGAGTAGGACTGTCTCTGGTACTGGGCTTTAGCGCAGCGTACACCTGCTACTATCTGCTGTCTGTAGCAAAGGTAAGGACATAATAACCCCACCGGCTGATTGGCCCTTTTAATCCCCGTATGTGCATTTAAAACATGTGTGTGCGCTTTAAATGAGCATCATCATCATCATCATCATCACAGATGATACTCAACATACATCTGCAGATGGAGGTTCCGATAAGGTTGCATCTAATGGTCCACGCCTGCACATGATAAGACACACGTTTTAAACCAGCATGCTTAACGTCACCGGGATTACATATGATCCACATCCACGTGCAGCATTTATGTAACAACATAAAAAAAATCAATACACATGCGCGACAGTTCCAGTTAAGGGACTGCATTGAATGAGCCAGGCTAACATTAACATTAGGATTGGTTTTTCTGTAAGTTGCAACTCACAGTCACAGTGTTTATTCTATGTCATAATACATTCCAATTTAATATGTTTTTTTATGCATGAGTTTAAGATTAGAATATTTATAGAAAAAAATACTAAACGTGAATCTGGTTGAATTGGCAATGAAAAGAACTGGATTTAAAGCAACATTGTCAGTAAACCCAATATTTGCTGCAGTGGAATGACTTAAAACAAACAAAAACTTGGCTAATAGACCAAATTATGCAACAAACCACCATGCCATAACAAGTTGTTATACAGGGCTAATGCATGCATAATGTTTATTGTCAGTATGTTGAAGTATAATAGATATCTTAAATGCAGGTTCATGCAGATCATGAGTGTTAGTTAATTAGTTATACCCTTCGTTACAATTGGATGCTTACATTTTATTCCTGTACTCAATTACTTCTCTGTTTTAAGTGTCATTTTGTTTTGTTTGAATGTTTTGCAGCTGATGTACATCAGATGATTTGATGTTGAGTTTTAAGTTTTATTTTTATTTTTCCTAATTAAAGAGATGATTAAAGATGCTTTATAACAGCAACTGATCGGACTTTAATGAATCCCTGAGGCAAAAAATAAAGAAGCCAATACATTTTTCTTCTTTAACCTGTGCCCCACTTTCATCACCTGTCCTTTTGCAGAAGCCACAGCTCATCTCTGGGGGTAAGAAGTTCTACCACTTTCTGAGGGAGCAATGTCCCGTAGTGTCAGAGACCTACTACCCCACCTTTTGGTGCTGGGAGAGCCGCATCCAGACTCTGCTGAGACCCTTTGTCACGGCCAAACCAGGGGTCGTCTACAGAAAGTAAGTCCTCGTTATCCATCAGCAGACACGTTTCACCTGGTTAACATGTGCATTTGAACTCATAAAACAGCATCAGTAGGAGAGGTCATGGAGATAAGTGTGCAGAATGTCAGATAGAAAGTTTACCTTTGACATAGTGCAGCACATGCACATTTATGACAGTTTACTTATTCTGGTATTCTTGAGTAATTAAAGGCCACTGGAGAATTTTCCTTTCCCGCAGTGAAAATCTCCATGAATTAGCTTGGTCACTGAGAATCTGCCATTGTGCATTTCCTGAATCTTTTGTTCCGGTTTCACAACTGGAAACAAATCCCAGTCTTGTTCCTTCGCTGAGATTGAAGGGCTCAGAGGAGAAAGCAATCTTTTGTGCCACCATGCTGGCTTTGGGCCGCCCTGCCTGCTCCTTGATAATGTACATTCTGTTGAAGATTAATTGCCACTGCATTCCTTGCCCCCCTGCGCACATAAAGGAGATTACAATGAATTAAGAGAGACTTATTTTCCATTATTACTGTTTATTACTTATTTATTCATCTTACATTCTTACATACTTTCTTTTATGTTTTCAGACATTCCCTAGTTTCCATAACCAATGCTTTTGGGCCAAGTGTATGTGTGTGTGTACACAGTTTGAATTGTGCATGTATTCTGCAATATCATCTTGAGTGGTTTGTCAGCCATGTACTTGGGATTGGAAAAAAAAAGAATAATTCCAAAAATCCCCCCAAAATTTCTTTGTTCACCCTTAACATAACAAATACAAACATAACCTAAAATAAAAATGAAAATGTTTTAAAAACCTTAACAACTAATTGAAATGTTTTACTGGTGCTGTTTCTCACCCAATATCAGCAATAGCTGGAATAAATCTGTTCAGCATGTGTTATTATCTGTATTTCATATTTACACACTTGATTATTCAGAAGTTGACACATTAAAACATGATTATTGACGCTGTTTTAGTTCGTGATTCTTCAGTTTAATTATTACGCTCATCATTTTTCACACTGCCTCTGCTTTTGGCGCTCTCCTCAGCCAAGGAGACAAATATTCCCATAATGCATCCTAGTCCAACTGTCTACTATCAAACAAGGTAACATTCACTCAAGTTATTATCACATTTCCTCGGGGTACAACAGGACATCGTCCTTCCCCCCCCATAATGAAGTTACCCAAGGTTGACCCAAGGACGGACACGGTAAAAACTGTCCCATTTGTCATTGGCTGCCAGGGATGAAATTCCACTCATCTCATTGTCCGAGCGGAGGATGAGCACCAGGTCTCCTCACACTTAGTCCTCTGGTCACTGTGGATCGGCCCTCACTTTAAAGTCTAGCTCAAGGTGCATATTTCATGGCGGCTCTGTAATTTCATGCGGATGTCTTTACAGCCAGCCTGCTGTGTGTGTGTGTGTGTGTGTGTGTGTGTGTGCAGTGCAGGTTTTTTTAAAATGCACTAGCACCGGGGCCGAATGACCTCATCTGCCTTGCTGGGGTTGTATAGACCAGAAATTGATCGACCATAAGAACCCACTGGTGCAGTGCCCTCCTCCTTATCTTAACTCGCTGTGTGTTTCAAAGCACTCTGACGAGAGAATCTCAAGGAGGCGGCCTGTAAGTGAGCGCTCTACTCACATATCCAATTCCCCTCTGGGAGTCCTTGTGATGGATACAATGAAGTAGTCACTTTACCTGGAACAGGAACAGAAATTATTAATTGTGTGAAGAAAGGAACCAGATCATTTTAAAGACCACTCTGTGAAGCGATTTAATCAATACTGCCCTGCGTGTTTGCATGTGTTTGACCGAAACAAATACATACATAGAGATACAAACAAAAGATAATAGTCATTTTGATCGTTGTTGCTGAGTTGCGTGTCTCTCTCCTCTCTGCAGTGAGCTCATTAAGGCAGCAGATGGAGGACAGATCTCTCTGGATTGGTTCGACAACGACGACAGCCTCTCTCATCCCGACCCCGCCACCAGGCCCACGGTCCTCCTTCTTCCAGGTCTGACCGGCACCAGCCGAGAGTCCTACATCCTGCACATGGTCCAACAGAGCCGGGATCTGGGCTATAGGTGGGTGGTCTTGGCTGGATACCCCTGGCTGAGGTCCAGCACTGGGAACACAATCGCACAACTGACACTCTCTGTGCCTTACGCTCTAATTTGCCATCCAGATATTTTGTCCAATCAAAATCAGAATACCTTTATGATGTCTTTGTAACTTTTATGTAATGCATGCATGCGTGCCGGAGGTTATTTCAGGTGAAGTGTATCAAATAAAGTGGGCAGCTAAGCTCTGCGTCAGGAGTTGCTTTTGTAAATCGCCAAACGTAGCACAAGCTCCGAAGGTTTTGCAGAGGGAGGCAGTTTTTTCACCCTCTTTCTCCCCCCTCCAATAGACCCTTTTCCCCTGCACTCATTCTTTCACCCAGATTCGGGAGAGGCACGGCAAACTCAGCATCTTCCTCCCCTCACCCCTGTCTGTGTAGCTTAATGAATTACAGCTTATCCCGGTACAAGCTTTGCAGCTTAGCCCAGGCCAGCTTCCGAGTTTATGCTGCAGTGTGTGTTTAAGCGCACACTCCAGCCACACTCCAGACACACACACACACACACACACACACACACACACACACACACACACACACACACACACACACACACACACACACACACACACACACACACACACACACAGACACAGACACACACAGACACAGACACACACACACACACACACGCACACACACTTCCCAGTACTCTTGCCCAACAGCCCATCTAGTCCCACCCTGCTGCTGAGTTACACTGACCTGAACAGCGGGTCTGACTCCAGATTATGGATGAGGGGAGGGATGCTGGGGCCTTTTGCTCCTCAGTACAGGCAGAATGCTCTTTACACAGCTGTGCCTCCCTGCACATCTCATCATATTCCCTGTTCAGCTTTTTTTTTTTTTTTTTTTTTTTTTAAAGTAAGGAACATTTTTTAAAAGAATTTGGGCCACCTTGCACCTTTAGAAGTCGATAACTTGCAGGGACAACAAAAAACAACAAGCGTAAGCGTACTAGCGCATATACGTTATTTCTACTTCCTTAGAAAAATGTCATCATTGATTCACTTGCCAATTAAATCAATGATCAACTGGTTAATCTTTTTGTCTATATTGGATTTTTTTTTATTTTTTAAATGCCCATCACAATTTCCCAGAGCCCCAAGGTGACATATTTAGATTACCTGGTCTGTGCAACCAAGATTTGAAAACCCAAAGATGATTAGTTCACAACTACACAACAAAAGCAAAACAGAAAATAGTAACTTTTAATAAGCTGTTACCAGAAATTAATTGCTGATTCATTTTGTGTTGATCGACCAATAGATTGATCATTTCAACTCTATTTAAACTTCTTAAAGTGACAGTCAATGAATAAATTAAGTGATTAAATACGGTTATGTATAAGAGTATATGTTTTGTGTATTTCAGATGCGTGGTATTCAACAACAGAGGGGTTTCCGGGGAAACTCTGCTGGTGAGAATCTACCGTGTGTCATTCTTTGTCAATTCATTTCTTCTCTTTCCTCGTCCATATACAAACCCAGACATGTGTACAGGATAAAAAAAGGGACTGTTGATGACGGTTGTTTTTTTTACCGTTTGTCAGTTTGACAGCTTCCCCAGTAGAGATGTCCTTGTCGTTGCTTCAGCCTGCACAGAGCAGATTTATTCCACATGTGTCACAAACATGTGTCACAGAGCCCACGGGGAACCCTAAGCGGATGCTGCACGGACAGTGTTGTTGCTCACCAGGGATTGAGTTTCAGGCAGATACTGTATTATAACACCGATCCACAGAAAGATGACCTCGTCGGGCACGTGCTGTTCTGACACCTGCCTTAATCTGTCCTCTTACCCCCGGGTATATTTAGCCAACAAAAAAGGGCCCGAGCTCTGATATCTCAAAGCGTGCCATGGGTTCTAATGTCTAACCCCCACCCCCCACCCCCATCTTTGGAACAGAGGCACACTCTTTATGGACATCTGTATCACTCTGATCCAATCATACCATCACCACCATACAGACATCTCATTCATAACACAAATGGTGTTTCTATTACAGGCAGGGATTGCCCACAATCAATGTAATGTTCCTCTCAGTGGGTGTAAATCTGAATCAGTGGCTGGTCTGTGACCTGCTGTTGTCTTTGTCCTCCCAGCTGCAACAAGACAAAAGGGTAAAAGTGACACTGAAGCAACGTGTCCACTGTCAGTATGATATAAACACTCACTCAAGGTCATATCCACAATTTTGTTGGCTCAGCTGTCCTCTGATTTGGAAAAACTAAAAATGTAAACTCTATAACCTCAGCACTGTATCAATTGCTGGTGGCAAGGCAGGGATTTTCTCCCTCATTTCACTTGGGAATCGTGCTTTTCTATGCAAATGATGTAGCATTTGTACGCTCCTGTGAGTGTTTTCTCTGTGTCCAGTTAGTGTGAATACCGTCCATTGTTAAAATAGGCCAGGGCTTTGGTTTAGAATGAATCGCTGTGTGAAAGATTGCCCCTGCCTCAAAAGACTGTCTTGAGTGCTAGTGCCCTATTTCTAGACCTCATAAAAAGCCTATTACATCACACTTTACAGTGCAGTAGCTTTGCAGTGTAAATTTCCTATTCTTAATATAACTATTCGTATTATAAATATATTAAACATCTTACATGTTTTCAATCAATTTGTAAGTTTAGCTGTTTCACTGTAGAGTCCAAAAGTTGTGCAGGCCTACACAAGTAACCTTAAGAGAGTAGAAAAACAGTGATTTACTTTCCCTGTGTATGTGCTTGAATCTTAATGAAGGGCCTTTAAAAGAGTCAACCGCATCCTGAGAAATCGGACTTGTTAAAGAGGCTCTTTAGAGTTTAAGCTGGTTTGTTTTATAATGTAAAGTAATCTGCCCTGCCTGACAAACTATTTCATGTTGTAAGGGATTTTACCCCTTTGATATGGATGCAACAGTGTTCATCTGTATCATAGCCTGAATGAATAATAAAGATAACATAGTGTTTTTCAACATAAGCTGTAAAATCATAGCTTCACAGATTTAAACCCTTTCTTGGCCTGCAACAAATGACAATTTAATTTATGTACAATGGGTTTTAGAGCTAAACAAATCTTCTGTTCCCCCCTTTTACTCTGTGTAGTGAATGTGGACTCACTTCTGCAGTTAAATGGATGTTTGGAGAGATGCCTAACACCTACAGTGTGACAGTGCAAAACACAACTACTTGGAGAAAAACACAGCATCAATAACTGAGGCCAAGCAATCGGCCTGTTGCCAACAGGCATGTTTTAATGGGCACTGCGCTAGTAGACATAATAATATAGATTACCAAATGCATAATTACTGTTTGCATTTAAAGGTGGTATAGTGAATCGGGTTGGCTGCTTCAGGGCTGCAACTAACGATTATTTCCGTCCCAAGATGACGCCTTTAAATATCTTGTTTTGTCCAACCGACCGTCCAAATCCCAAAGATTATTCCGTTTCTTTGTAAAACAGCTGACAGGTCAGAGGACTGATTCCATCACTCAACCCTCATAGTTATGAGGCTCAGCATGCTTTTGCAGCACAACTATACAACACACCTGATGGGATTTTAGCCCATAATCCCCGGCATATGAGGCCAGTGTTTTATCCCTTAGGCCGCTGGTGCAGCTGCTGGAGAGCCAATCAGCACAAGACAGTGTTTAGTGGTGCTAACAATGACACTGTGACCCCTTAGTTCTAGCTCTAATTTGACCTGCCTTATATAACATAGTGATTGACTCCTGCACAACATATTGCATTACTGTAAAGCACCAGCAGATAACTGATCTTCGCTGGATACTAGACAATATCAAAAGCTGAGAACGGCACATGTGCAGCCTGACAGACTCCATAGGTCCACTTCCTTTGTAGCTCTCTCTTCCTGTAAATAACAAAGGTCTTAATATGACCCAGGGAGACTGTCTCTAGTACATAATAATCTGTTAACCCTTTGTGTCACCGTCTGCATATCTGTGTCTGAGTGTCTCACGCATATCTACTGTATGATATGATGTATAAGCTTTGTTTTTTACTCTATTTGTTTCTTAATATTCACCCATAAAGGTCCAAAAGCATAGTGCAGCAAGTTAATGCATATTCAGTGCAGTCCTTATTATTTCAGTTTAATGTGATAATTTTCGGCTCTGTGTCTGCACATCAGCCATAAATTACGATTATAGTATATATTATGATTTTATTTTGTGTTTATAATATTATCTCTATCCGCATTATCCTCATCACAACCACTTCCATCATCTCATTATCACCCCCAGTATCCTTTTGCACTTTATCTATGTTTGCATAGCCTGTTACAGCAAATTTGAAACCAAGAAAAGAGAAGAGAAAAGAGTGACTCTGTTGTCTTCCGGTCCCACCCAGACCCCGAGGACCTACTGTGCGGCCAACACTGAGGATCTGGAGACTGTTATCGAGCACATCCAGAGGACTAATGAAGCTGCTCCAATCATGGCTGCCGGAGTATCAATGGGCGGGTAATGCAGCCCACTCACATTTCAGTTCACTGCTAACAAATCTCAGAATGTGACTTAAGCTTGTACAAGACATAGGCTATAGTACACTACTCAGAACTACTCATTTATTAATTCAGCTACTCTTTGCTTGGTTTGGAAAAAAGAGACAAAAGATGACATGTTAATAAGTCTCCCTTCTATCTTAAATATTCAACTCTCACTATTCTTATGGTTTTATTGAAGTAGAAATACCTGATATTGGAATTTTATTTGTAATTCCAGCAGTGCTTTATAATGGTCCCAGTTATTCAGTTTAGCAAGCCAAAAAAATGTGTTTGTACTGCACAGCACTAATCCCATGAAGCAAAGGATTGGTCAGAAACAGAACATGTCCCAATCCCTGTTTTTTACCAATCTGTCTCGCCCTCTTTTCATATTCAGGATGATGCTGGCCAACTACTTGGGGCGTAAAGGCCGGGAGACCTGTCTGAAAGGGGTCATAGTCTTCTCAGCGGGCTGGGACGTCTTTGAGTGCACCGCTTCACTGGAAAAACCCCTGGACCGCTTCCTCTTCAACTCCTACCTCACCAGCTGCCTACAGGCCTCTGTGCACAGGTCAGCGGGGGCCGGAGTGGGATTAGCGTGGTGGCTAACTGACCGCTGGTGATAGGGGCTAGTGACGCAGAAGCTTAAATAACTGGGTTTTTAAGTAATCATTTTTCTTGCGTTAAATGAAATGTCACTGTGTGCTGTGTTTTGCACATGTGTGACAATAAGAGTTGATTTACATTTCACATGTTTACGTTAGCTGGCGAAAAAAGCATATTTAAAAAGTCTGGTAACATTTAGCAATTATAAAACCACCAATATCTTGCAATCTGTGCATTAAAGGGACAGTTCAAACCCAAAATCAAAAGAGATCTTGTTTCTTTCAAACGTAGTTTCAACATGAAACTGCTCAAAACAAGATGATGATTAAGGGGGCAGACATCTCTATCTTACATATCTCAAAAACCAGGCAACTTACACTAAAACAGTCTGGATTCATAAATAGCACTATTTGTAAGAGGAATAGATGTGTATTTTTGATTTTGGTGTGAACTGTCCCTTTAACATGGGCATGCTATAAATGCACAGTAATGCTTTTGTAGGACTACTTTGAAAGCTGAGTTTTATTGTTGTTTCATTACGCTGTTACAACCTTGTCAGCATTTTTGAGGGCCATTTTCAGCTGCAAATCATTTCACCTCACACAAGTCGGTGACTGTTTTATTTTTAATCTCCCCTGCAGACACAGACCAGTGCTCGAAAAGTGTTACGACATCGATCATGTCATGAAGGTCGGGATTATTTTTGAGTGATATTTGGCCATTAAATGCTTCTCTAATTAAATTAAGTAGCCAACATTTCAATGATTCACTCGGTCTCTCCCTACAGGCAAAGACCATCCGAGAGTTTGATGAGCGGTTCACCTCCATAATGTTTGGTTATCCTACCAATGACGACTACTACCATGATGCCAGTCCTGTCCACAAGCTGAAATCTGTGCAGGTGCCAATGCTGTGTCTGAATGCCGCTGATGATGTCTTTTCCCCGTCTCACGGTGAGTCCAATCAACCTCAGATTCATGTACACTCTGACTTTGCTTTAACACTTCCGACATGGTGACATGAAGAATGAGAATCTAGTCCAGAAGAGAGAAGAAAAACAGGACCTGAGTCCCGTGTTTCCTTTGCAGCCATTCCAGTGGAGGCAGTGAAGCAGAACCCCAACCTGGCCCTGCTCATTACCTGTCACGGCGGCCATATTGGTTTCCTGGAGGGCCTGTGGCCTCGACAGAGCACTTACATGGACCGAGTCTTCAAGCAGTTTGCTAAGGCGGTCATCGAACAAGGCAGCGGACTCCAAGACCTCTCCTGATAAGAGAACTTAAAGTGTTCCACTAGTTTTACTTCATTTCTTCTCGTATGCCTTTCTTCCTTCTTTCCTTCCTCCCTTTAATCTTTTGTTTTATTTAGGCTATCCATCTTTCCTTTATTCCTTCAATTTCTAATTCAGTTCTTCCTTCTTTTTCTTTTTTTCTTCCTTCCTACATCCGCCCCTTTGACATTTTTCCCCTTTACCAGACATTCCCTTCATTCCTTCTTCCTGCATTCCATCCTCCCTTTAGTCCTTCCCTCTCCGCCTAACCCTATTCTCTCCATTTCCTTCCTTCCATTGACTTTCTTAAATATTCTCCATACTTCCGTCCCATTCTTCCTCCTGCCACAAGCAAAAAAATAATGTTCCTCTCATTTGAAAGGCACATCTTATAGAGTGCAGCATTTGTGTTGCATTCTATATTAATTTATTATTCCAGTACATACATGTACAGTTAACATGTCATTGTAAGTAATCAAGCTGTAAGTAGTATGCTTATTAAAAATGCAAGCATAGCTGTACATGTGGCTTTTGAAAAGAGGAACCATCAGTTGCATTAGCTAGTTAACAAATTCTGCGATTTACCTTGTGCAATCATTTTTCTCATGAAGCTAACACGAGTACTGTATATGAAAATCCAATCACCTTTGTTCATGAGCCTTCAGTACATCCATCAGTAGGATTTTAGCCCTCAGGGATTTTCTTTATTTACTCATGAATCCTGTGTAAATTTATTTTGTCGATCATACTCCTTTAGTTTTTTTATTTTTGTTGTTTGAAGGTAAATGCTATTTACAGAGTTGACATTCTATCCTTTAAAGTAGTTCGATGTTTTGGGGAAATACGCTTATTTGCTTTCTTGCAGAGACTTAGATGAGAACAGTAATACCATTTTCATTCATCCGATTAGCTTAGCTTAGCATAAAGACTGGAAGCAGGGGGAGTTAGCTATCTTAGCTCTATCCAAAAGGTAACAACTTTTTTTTACCATTAGACAGAGCCAAGCTAGCTGTTTCCCACTGCTCGCAGTCTTAATGCTAAGCTAAGCTAACCAGCTGTCTTATATTTTAATACACTGTACAGATATGAGAGAGGTATCTATATTCTCATCACTTTACAAGAAAGCGAATGAGCATGTTTCACTAAATCTCCATATTTTCCTCCTTTTAACCTTCTGCATGCACTTTGATTTTCCTCACATTCAACCTTTACGCACACCAAATAGTTCTACAAATGTATAATATTGAAAATAATTCATTAATGACAAGGAATGTGAAATTGCACTATTTTAGTTGACTTTACCATGCCTCTAGTTCCTTAATGCAGAGCACTTAATTTCGTACGATATATGAAAGTATATCCCTAAAGGCCGAACACAGCAGTTTATGAATCCCACGAAGTTTTACTTTGTGAAAAATGTTGGTGGTTAGTTCTGTAAATAAGTCTGAGGGTGCTAGATACAGGGATGTGAATGAAGTAATGCACATAGGAGTGTACATATTGGTTTGAAGTGGCGGATGTACCTTTATAAGATGCACAGAACCGGGTTGTCACTTTTTGGTTTCGTTTCGCCAACAATGATCAAAGGGGCTGGCTACCGTGTATGAGTTGGCACCGATGAAACGATCTGATTTGACTGGCGGCCAGACTTTCAGTAATGCGCTGCATGAGGGATTCTGATTTCCTGTTCCTGTGGAATTTCGGTCTCTGTGTGTTCTGCCAAGTTGTCCATTTAGTAGCATGCGTCTCATCTGCGTCATCACGTCCCGAAACCTTAATATCACTTCTGTAGCACAAAGGACATGTTTGTTTGTTTGTTTGTTTGTTTGTTTTCCATTGGATGCTGCATTTCATTTTGTACACTACACAAAAAGAAGAAGAAGAAGATAAAAAGAACATCCTGTCTTAACTTGTGCAGCAATAAGATTTTAAATTTAAGAAAAAATAGTATGTTTATCAGTATATGAACATTATCACTATGAGTGTAATATGCTGTATTTAATAAATTATTAAACAGAGTCTAGCTCCATTTGTCTGCTGTCTCAAGTGGTTCTGCTTGTAATGCATTTTCTCATCAGAGCACATTGGATTGCTCGACTGACCGCGTACTGCAGGTTAGAATCATTGACTGCAACTGCCTTTTGTCAGCAGTTCTCTTTCAACTCTCTTTCTCTCCTTTACTTTACTTTTATTCTGTCTTTCTCTCATTCTCTCTCTGCCTATAACAATTGGCTTTTACACTGATAACATAACTAGTATCAAGCTCACACAGCCCTCGGTGACAGACTCGTCCTCTGAAGTCAAGGCGTTTAACAGTTCACCACTTTAGCTGGCTTACTCCGTGACCAGCGTGTCACTGCAGGGTCACACTCCCTCTCCTTCTCACGTCGCAGTCTCTGAGGTTTTTTGCTCCATGATGTCGACTCACTCCACGCTGATGGGCTTAGCTGCTGATAGGATATGCATAGCTGCAGTAGTGGATGAGATCCACCAAAGAAAAAAACTAATCCCTCGGCACTCCACTTACTTTCACCACAACCCCCCCCACCACCACCACCACCACCACCACCACCAATAAGCCCACAGACAGATGAGCTTTGGTTTTAGCTTGATGGTTTATGGAAGCCTGAGAGTAATTAGAGTAGACCGCCAAAAGGGATGAGTGTTTTTGCCTGTTGGTTACAATCTATTAAAAATTGATATTATGTGGCAGGAGTCTCTCTATTATAACTGTTATGTCTGCTCATGTGAAAATGTACTCTGGATAAGCATATAGTCACAGATCAATGAATGTTCTTTATGTTAAGATGAAAAAAAAAAGGATATTTCACGCTGACTTTTTATCACATCAGTGTTAGAAAGTAGTTTAATAATAATTACAGCAATGCCTGAGGCCTCAATAATTGAAAGAAAATGTCAGAATCATCAAGAGTCTTTTTCCCCTCTAAGGATTTGCTCAAATATGAGCTGAAAGAACAAATCAAACAATTAAATCTATGAAGGAAACCGTGTGCCACATGGAAAATTACAGCATAACGGAGAGAAGCTAAAGAAAGACAATCTTTACATATTGTGTGGTTGAAGTCATTAAACAGCCAGTTTTGACCTTTGACCTCTTTTTAAGCATGTGAATTCTCCAGTTTGTCACGAATGAATGACTTTGTGACATCTCAAATCTCTTTGGGAGAAGCAGAAAGATGTTATGCAGAGGCATAACATCTTTCTGCTTCTCTCAAAAAGAGCAATTATGAGGTGTGAGAATCAGCAAGCCGGCAAATCTTTTTTAGCCCTCTCTTCCTTATCCTGCCCTGACTGCAGCTGGCTGAAAATAGCCTTGTGTTATATCACACAGGGGTTGTAGGTTGATGGAGAGTGTGCTCTAATATAACTTTGCCGGAGCTGAAATAGTGGCGTCCCCGGACAAACAATGCCCCTGTGCCCTTACAGTGAAGTCAGAGTGAAGTGAAGTCCTAGCATCCATTAAGAAGACATTTCTGCTCTCGATAACGAGGGAGTCATGGTGCAAAGTCACAGGATGGCTTTGAGGTGTTGAGTTAATCAGAGGAGGTGACTGGGAGATGAGCAAGGTACTGGGATTAACTGGGATAGGATGTATGCAGAGAGTGAGAGGATTATTAACAACAGGTTTATGACAGGTCTGTACATATACTTCAACAACTTAAGATTTATACTAATGCACGTCAAGCACACTTTAGAATCCTTTGCTGGTACATTAGAAGCACATTAATACAACAGAAATCATTAAAAAAAAACAACCCACAGACTTCAAACATGAAGTAATCTCAAAGAGCATTATTCTACCTGTAAAAACAACTCAACTTGAATTTTGCATTCGTCAATGCAATCAAAGACATTTTAAACAGCTTTCCTGTGGTAAACAGCGAGAGACCTGTAAAAATGTTGCTTATTTCAAACAAGATAAAGGTTTACAGCAGATGTGTGTAATTTTGATCCTCAAGGAAATGAGCACTGCCTTGTTTAGGAATTGTCAGGAAAATATATAAATGGTTAAGGAAATTCATTTGAGTGAAAAATTGACCAGTCTTGTAAGAGTTAAGGGATATAGTGGTCAATTAATTGACCAGTTTCCTTTAACCCTCTGTACCCCAAGCAGATTAGAAGCGTTTTTTGCTCCTGTCACATTTTACTCTCTGTGTCCTTGTCTTTCACCACATTATATAAGTCCTGCACCTCTATGGAAACAGCACAATCATGGCTAGAAGAGGAGAGAACTCATTAATTTGTATGCAGTATAACACAGTAACCATGCCATAAATCATAAAAACAAATTTTATCGCAACTTGATTTTCTTTGAAAATGTATTTTAGAAAAATTGGTAAACAATGTATTGAACATTTTTGCCCAGTGTTACCAATTTTGGACAAAAATGGAGGCTCCACATGCTATATAGTACATTGAAATATTAAATTTTTTAACAACCTTTACTTACAACCTCTCCTCAATCATAGGCTGCGGTCAAAAAGTCAAAAAAAGACCTCCTAACGTCTATCCATAAACTCTTTTCCTTGACCTCGATGAAAATCGATTAGTCTAATCTATTTAAGAACAATGTAAACTGAAATCATCAAGGCCTTAAAACTAGGTTTAAACTAAGGGCCCCTCACCAAGATGGGGTGTCTAATGCAAACGTTGCAATCAGGCTTTATAACTGCACAGAGTATGAACTAACTTGCAATGACTGAAATTATCACAACCTACTACGAGGTGAGTCTGGAGCCTTTGGGCCCCCGGAGGGTTTGAGGCCCCAGGGCTGTGGTCAGCTACACCCAGTTGGTGATCCAGCCTTGGACAAAGTAAATTATTTTCTTTACAAACTAGGACATTACTTTACTTTAATCTTGTATTGATTCTATTTCACTTTCTAAAAAGACATAAAGTCTGCAGTTATAAATCTTGTGATGACCCCTACACTTCATCAGGTGTCACTGGTTATACTTTGTCTTGCAGGTTGTCAACCTCATGAGCCACACCTGTATAGAGATATGCAAAGGACACACACACACACACACACACACACACACACACACACACACACACACACACACACACACACACACACACACACACACACACACACACACACACACACAGACAGACTCTAAATAGTAATGTTAAAAGAGGAAGCTGCTACAGCGCCACCTAGTGGCAAAATGGCTTGGTCACTCAGACATCAAGTGTGGTTGCAAAAGTACAAAGTGTTCAGGAGATAAATATTGTTTCATGTAAGCTCTGTGCTCACCACAGCATTTCAGCCAGCTTTAGCAAAACTTTATGATAACACGAACTGCTTGACTGAATCTTTTTTCTCTTTATTTAAGCTTTGTTTACGCAGAGCAAAATATTCAAACCTAAAATGCATTTTCTCTACGGCTGCATGACTCCATTGAATTGACTCTGGATGAACTGTGCATAATTTTATACACATTTCTCTGAAAATGAAATATCGAATTCTGTGGGTTTGAATAATATTTTGCTGCACAGCAGCAAAAAACAACAACACAAGAATGATTTTAGAAGTCATTTTATTACATTCATACATTTTCAACAACAATAGCATGGCTCTAATGTCATACGTTCCCAGCCTGCAACCACAACGGTAAACATGAGGTAGATCACCCAGACACCAAGGCTACCTCTGGGCCACACATGGTTATTAAACACATTTCAGTAAAGATTGTGAGAGCAAGTTGCATATTAAGTGTTAAATTATTAACAAGAAAGACACATTCTATGGACCATCGGAGTTTAAGTTAAAGTTTGGATCACCAGTCTTGTATTTGGACACATTTTTGGGGCTCATTTAATAATAGGAAATATTTTTTTTTTCTGCTGGTAACTTGTATAGTGCAAGTCTACATTTCCTACCACCAGTGACATTCAGTAGATCTAAGAATCATTCGTTTGGGTCTTGTGCAAAGCCTTCATGGATGGTTTTGAAGAGGACACACAAGCCCTCGGTTCAAGCGGGCTCAGCATGCAATCAAATATTACACTTCAACATGATTATCAGTCCAAAATGCTTGTCAAATAAATAAGAATCCCTCATGGACCTGATTTTCATTTTCAATAAAAACCCAACCCAAGAACAGGAAGGGATACAGACATGTGGTTAAGGACTCATCTAGGTAGATTCTTCTCGTCTTTGCAACATAACATAAAATGCAGAAAGACATCGTGACCAAAATATACTGGCAAAAGTTACACAAGACTTAAAAAAAATAACATCAGTAACCCTCAGTGGTTAAGGGGATGATATAATATATTATTAATGTAAACAAAGCTTTAAACAGTACAGTAGTCCGAAATCTAATTATTTCATTTTGCTTCACTCAGACAAACAAAAACATTTATTCGTCTCACAGTTAAATGGTTTCTTCATTCTCATTGGTCCGAAAAAATGTGTGACTTGAGCAGTGACCGTATGAAGCGTCACTTAAGGCATATTCTTTGGACAACCCTGTGCGGAAACATATAAAAACATTCTACTTTCAAGTATATGAAATGATCTGATCAGCTGCTTAGGACAGTGTTTAAACCTTTCTTTGATTAGCCTTTTGTTTTGGGGGACAAAATATGGCAGATTATGATTTTTAATGTGTGGATGGTAGCCAAGACCATCAAAGTACAATCAGCCTCAGAACATTGTAACAGGAGGTGAAATCACAGGATATTTGGCAGTGAAGAAGGCTGGCTTATTATATAGCATTAACTGACGTAATGTGATTATGCTTCAAATACCCAGTATTCAAGTCAGTAAATGTCTGAATATAAAACATTTAGAACATGGCAGTAAACTAGTTTTGCTTCCACGTTGCTCCGTCCGTCTGATTGGCATTAAACATTTACAGATGAGTTGTAAAAGTAAAACCCTGTGGCAAGTCAGATACGTGTGTTTTGGACAACAATAATAACGTACTACATTCTTGTCATTTTTAGACCAAAACCACAATCATTCAGCTCCCCGTCAGCAGGATTATCGATTCCACATTTATATATTTTTAGAGGCACAAGGGAAAAGTTCCATTTGCAGTTTAAATGATTGAGAAATCCAATACAGGTCGACCTCTATGTTAATATCTCTTTAATGCTGTGAGCTGACTTTTATAGTCAACGGGCTGCGTGGAGTTCGAGAGGCAGAGCAGGTGAGGACGGCAAGGAAAAAAAGAGAAAGGAAAAGGCAAGGGGTCAGCTGAGGATGTCTTTGGTGCACAACACAAATCTAAAATACACGAACGGAGAAAAAAGAAAGCTTTCCTCCTTTAAGCGGCCTCCCTTGGATCTCCCTTTAAAAACCCTGAGATAAACACGTATGTCCAGCATGGGACATACTGTCGTCATGTCTATGTACAAATACAATCTTCAAATAGTCACAGCGTTGATCAGAGAGCGTCCATGTTTCCGAACATCGAAGCAAATAAAGTTCAGTTTCAGTCTTTTTTTCAGTAGAACACAAGCGAAAGTGGAGACAAGCTCAGCTACAACCAAGAGTTAAAACACGCACTGACCCTCTTCAGAGTCAGACAGAGTGCACTGTGGTAGTGCACATGAAAGGAAAGCCAATGTTTAGTGGCCCTGTGTCCACTTGTGGGGCACTCTGGATCTAGTGCTCCAGCATATGACCTCTGACCTTCCGTTTGGAATGGCAAGAATTGTGATCGCCGGCTGGTTTGGAATCAAATCTATCCTCATCAATGATTGTGTCTCTGCAGGAGATGCAGTGGACCCTGTGGGGCTGTTCGAGGTTCAAACATGGCGTCCAGTCAGAAAGTAGAGGGGCCGGTCCTCGCTGCAGTTGGCTGTCTGGAACTCGTCCCGCAGGCGGAACTGCCACTCGTCCTCCAGCTCCAGTCGCACGATGGTCTGACGCAGGGAACTTCGGTCCTGGCAGATCACGCAGAGAGTGGCGCCTACGGACATAATCAGGTTTTTTTTAAAAAGTCTAAAAGCCCTGCTAGCATCTCTTAAGAGTCTGTTCTGCTTACTAAAGCTACCAAGGCTATAATCTGTTCACATGTATTAAGTTTCTACCATTCATTGTTCCTTGATTATTGGTCTGAAAGACACAGGATTATATATATATATATACACAGGCAAGCCTCAATCAACACATACAGTAGTGTTGCATACCATTGAGGTGTCCGATAACATGAAGTACATGATATAACAACAGAGACAAAAACAACAGAAGGGTCACCTTTGAGGAAGCGGAATTTCTTGAGGAGTCCGGAGACGACGAAGGAGTCACAGAGGTAAAGCAGCAGGCCGCTGAACAGCAGGCCCTGATGGCTCAGGTTGGTGGAGTGTGGGCGAGAGTTGATGTAGCACACAGAAATCTGCGACGAAAGATATGACAAGGCACAAAAGAAACATGAAGTGCATGTCTTTTAAGTCACAGTTTATGAAATAACCACTGATAAATCCTGTGTGGAGCTATTTGAAGCGTCTTTACAAGCAGATTCATGGGATGCGTTGCGTGCATCGTGATTTATTTCACACAAGAAATGTATCCAGGCACGCAAATTATGAAGTTGTGCAGAGTGCGTCATCTCATGTGCACAAATGTAGCCTGCAGTAGAAAATGTGCACGGTTAACATTCGGTGTTTGCACACGTGCATGTATGTAGGTCAGAATGTTCTGAGCGAAACAGATGGCGAAATCGTGCAACATGTTTCTCTGGTCAAAAGAAATTGTACAAACGTAAGGCTTATAAGGACGTTTGAAGCTAAGTCAGCAGGTTTTTCTTTTTCTTGTCATAGTTTACAGTTTTGAAATTGCCCTGAAACAGTAGTACAGCATGTACAAATATATGAACTTCAGCACGTCCAGGGCACAACAGCACTTAAAGAGGTTTTACGAGTTTGGCCGTTCAGTCTTCTGGTAGATTTAAGCTGAAGGAGTGATGCTAATAGTCTCGTTTCATGCTTTATAACCTCCTGGGAGCTCTCACCTCCGGGCTGATGTTGAGGTAGCTATCGATGGACAGAACTGGGTTGTTCCGGTTCTGAACGGCCTTCGGAAACAGTCTGTGGCTGCAGCTTTGAAGGAACCTTTCAAGCAAGAACTGGGCCGGGGCGTCCAGGAGGGTCTGCTCGCTATCTGGGGCGCAAACATACTGTGGCGGGCTGATTGCGGTGGGGTTTTCCATTTCCTGGGGATGGAAGAAAAAGCAGTCTAGTGTTAGATGGTGTTTCATTCAGATAAATTCCCTAGAAGTCCTCTAACAGATGGACATTTTGTTTGTACGAACACGACACATACCATGAGTTTCGGTTTGACCAGGAAGTCTTTGTTTCCCCCAACTGGAATGTGTTTCTTCATGAGGCTGAAGTAGTTGAAGCGACACAGCAGCAGCCCACTGCTGTTCACCCTTAAATTAAAGTCCACCTCCTCACAGCTATACCTGCACATGGGACCAAAATAGCAATAACAGTTGATTAAAACACTGCAAAAATCACCAAACTCACGACTGACACTGACACAATCCTCTACTAACTTACCGATTAAGGTCGTAATGAACATTCTGCGTCAGGTCCACGTTAAGCATGACACAGTCGTGGAGGTGACACCGGCTGAAGGGGTGGCTGGGTGACTTGCGAGCCATGCTGCTGCTCCACCTGCGCGTACCGCACATTGCGTACAGGGAGATCTTGGGTGTGCTCTCCATATGCTGCAGCACCATCTTTAGTGACACGTTGGTTCCATCTGATGTCTCACTGATGGAGAAAAAAGAGGACAGAGCACACATGAGAAGGTTTTTTGGGGGGAAAACACGCTTTAAAAACCAAATACCTTTTCCAAATTATTTTTGGGGTCTCTAAATATCATAAAATACACATTTTGATAGGGATAACGATTGCTAAAAGTTTGCTTAAAGTGAAAAATAATCATTGTGATTAATTATAACTCAGCAGCTTGTCTCTATGTAGACTTTACAAATCAGAAAACACTTAGTACCTGCTGTCTGCCAGGTGGTGGCTGTTCCACAACACGCATGAGTCGTCCATCATGACGATGAAAGGCCATACATCTTGCCTCTTGACACCTTGCTCCTCCAGTCTGTTTCTCTCCAGCTCCAGGTTATGATATGACAGCTCTTTGATCATGAAGCGGGCGGCACCTTAAAACAGACAGGAGCACATGTGTCAAATTTTCTATTTATACTTTCTCAAAACTGTTACACCTACAGTGCCCTTCAACATAAACACAGAGCAGCAGGAGGTAGTAAGCAGTGCAAATTGAATGTGCACGGTGTGTGTGTGTGGATTACAAATTTACAAGTGAACTCTTACAGGTCAGAAAAATGCATTTTACTTATTGAGCACAAAGCGTACTGGGTTTATCCAGAACAGAAATGTTGGCACTCGGGGTCATGGTTAGTCAAAACGGGTAAAAGGGTGATATTTAGAAGGGATTTAGTTTAGTTACACTCATTTTAGACTGGCCATGCACCTGATTGGCTTACTTACAAATCAGGCTATTGTGCTGTAAGTGTTATAAATATGAGACCAGGGTGGCTCACTCACTGGCATAAACCACTTATTATGAGTATAGCAGTGGCGAAATGTCAGGGCCTTCAAGGTATTCAGAGAAGGCCCTAGAATCCTCAGATAAAAAAAATAAAAAAACATATCTGATTAATTCTATAAATAAAATGTAAAATTACGCCGACTTGTTTCTGTTGTTTTCTGTAAATGCTTTGCGCATTCGAGTGGTTTAATGTTGGAAAAAAACCGCAACCAATCAGATATTTTTCTCTACGTGTCTCTGGGTAGAATATCCTCCATCCAGGGTACGCTTACCGACTCCCGTGTTGTTGAACACAGCCGGCAGGACGAGCAGGATGTGGTTGGGCCAGTACTTCCTGTAGAGGGGCATCTCAAACTGCTTGACCACCAGGATGTGCAGATGAACGGCGCCCTCCATGGCGTGGTAAATGTTGAGCAGGCCGTGCTCTTGGCGTCCTGTCGTCGGGGTGAAGATTGGACTCTTTAACAGATCGGGGTCCTAGAGACACGGAGAGAAGAAAAGAGGGTAAAAACAAAATAGTAATGTTGTGACCAAGATTTTTTTGTTTTTTTAAACTTTAGCAGGAAGAGATGAGTAATTCCACATCTCCATCTCCTGTATAATATAAACAGCTCATACCTACAGACACACACACACACACACACAAATACTCCCACATGTATATAGTCAACTGACCTTGGTGGAGACCAGAGGCAGACACATGCTCTCCAAGTGGCTGCCCTGCTGACTGAAAACAAAGTGCTGCTCCTTGGCTTTGGGAATGACAAACTGGAGCTGGACCTCCTCTCCCAGCATGGACGAGCAAAAGGTGAACGCATGGAAGGTGCACTCCGACAGCTACAACACACACACACACACACACACACACACACACACACACACGCATTATTAACACAGAGGGACCACCATTAAGCATTAATGCAGAGAGTTAGGATATCTGTATGTGCATCTATAAATCAGCAATGTTACTCAAGCCTGAACGAGTGTCTTGGATGAAGTGTGTGCACTCACCTGTGTGGCGGGTCCTGCTTCACAGTAGTGGTGACACTGTTCACAGTGATGAAAGGCATTGTGGGTCGCAAACCTGCTCAGACGTATGGACTTGGTCACTCGTTTGTCTGGCGATTGGCTTTCTCCTTCTTGCTTAAAATCTGCAGATTGCAAAAATCGAACATGTTCACACTTATATTTTGAGATTATTAAATTTTTTTATGTTATATTAAATTAAAACCAATGTGGTTTTTACAACGGCAGTTTAAATGACTAATTCAGAGCTGTGTGTTTGCATACTCCTGCTGACCTTTTAAGCACTTTGGCTTCTTGTCAGTATAAACAGGGCTGGCCTTCCTGAACTTAGGGTCCCGGGGGTAGGGGTCAAAGGGCAGCTTCCGCACTTCCTCAATGTCTGGCAGCTGTGTCTTTACCAGAGTTGTAACCTCTGCTGTTTCTGGAGATGAAAAGAACATGAAAAGATGTGAAATAAAAAACAACAACTTGGCATTTAGTTCCTCTTTATATCTACGGTGTGTTTAAAACACCATATGAGGTCAGAATAAATGAGTCGGCGATGATCTTCACCTTCTTCCTCCTCCTCTTCCTCATCATACACATCTACTTCCAACAGTCTGATGAGCATTCGAAACAGGATGCGAAGAAACTGCAGATAGGCACCAGTTTTTCCCACCTAATTAAGGACAAAAAATGTAATGTTACACTAACACTTAAATCCAGATGCATATATAAATATAATATACACATTAGTACTTATTTGCACCGATAAGTGGAGCAGTACTTGTGTTTTTGTTACCTGTGGGGGTCCACTGAGCAGCAGGCGTCGTGGATGTGGCACGGATGGAGCTTCGTAGTCGGCGTGATGCTGCCTGGCGATGGTCCACTGGCGGTAGTACATGCTCTGCTCCGCCCCCTGCAGGTTGTGAGTGATGAGGGGCCTCAGCGGGCTGCTCCAGGCCACGTCGGCATGAGGCAGCAGGGAGAAGGAGCTCAGCTGACTCCCCGACTCCCCCGACAGCAGGTTGTACGCCGCCCGCGACATGATGACCGTCCGCGGTGACACCCGAGGGGGCTTAGGTTCTCTGCCGCACTGCGTGGACTGGCTGGGCCTCTGCGTGGAGGAGGACGATGGGGAGGGGGAGGAGGAGGAGGAACTGGAGTAAAGAGAGGGAGAGGCTTTGGAGGCTTTGGAGGGGTCGGAGGAGAGATGGCTTCCTAGGGAGTCGCACTCCTGCTTGAAGCCTTGTGTCGCCGTGCCTATGTCTGAGGTGATGGCACCTTCGGCTGGGCAGGTGGAGGTGGAGGGCTTCTGGAAAGGGTCGGCAATGTCCGACGAACTGACACCGTTCTCTGCCAAAGAGCCTGAGTGGAGACATGAAGAGAGTATAAAGATAAATACAATATAAGATGCTATTATTTAAAGCCAACATCTGGTGTTTGCTCTTTTTAATGCTGACTCAGCATCTCTCTGAGGTCGGGGTCTCACCAGAGGTTCTGGTTGCAGCGCTGCCGTTGCTCTGAGGCCTCTCCAGCTCGTCTCCGTCGTTCAAGCTGGTGGTGGCCTTCTCTCCGTCGGACTCCCGAGGGGCCATGGCCTTCTTGGGCTCCTGGACCACGCTCTTGGACACGTAGGTGCAGGCCAGACCCACCTCCTGCTCAAGGGCCGTACGGGTCAGGTAGCTGGAGTCTATCAGACGCAGGTCGCTGTATTTCAGAGACCTAGAAGGGGTGAAGAAGTAACAAGATAGTTTCTGAGTAACAAGATATCTTGTAGGGAAGACAATCCACATTGTTAGTGTAGATGTGTAAGATAACACTCGGAGGGTAGAGAAAGTCAAGGTAACAGCACACCGAGAGGAATTATATATGAGCTAAAAGAAAACGTACTATACTTTTCATGATTGACTAGCACGTTTTAGGTGTGACAGGGTATTGTGTTTGAGTTTACCTGGGGAAAGTTTCTCCAAGAGGGTCCTTCCCTGTGAGGATGACGATGCAGGGCAGCCCCTCCAGATCCTCATAAGTGTGCGGCACCCAGTCCTCATTCTCACAGCCTCTCCACGCCTACAGCAAAACATAAAAACATGTTTACTGTTTAGTTATGAAAGTATCAGTTAGAACTAGGCCAAGAATGCATGTTGGGTTGATACTGGATTTAGACAAGTTTTTCTTTTCCTTTATTGCAGATATTATGTACAAATCTAACCAAAAATAAAATATTTTTCTCAATGTCTCATTTTAAGCAAGTAGCCTCAAGTCCACAGGTGAAGAAGTCAGTGTTCAAAAGAGCTAAGCTAGAAGTCTTAAAAAATTCACTGGCAGGGTTTGTGTGGTTTAAATGAAGTTTGAGATTAATCTCAATAAATTTAGGGCAAAGTCTGAGAAAAAAAAGCGATATGTCAATTATCTGATAATTACTTCAGACTTCCCTGCAAAAACCCAGTTTAATATATCTATTCAAACAATGATGAACTTGAGTGTTTCATTAATGGATCTTATTTCCTCAACACATCTTGCTTGAATAAACCACAGTAAGCTTATAGATGTTATTCAAATGTTTAGTAGAAAGCATGGTAAAAAAAGAAATGACTCCTGGTCTTCTCACCTTGAGGCGGCTGGTGAAGTTCTTGTGTAGGTCGATCTCGGTGGCCGGGCTTCCCAGCAGCACCGCGAAGCACAACTGGAGCCCCAGTTTGTCCCTCACGTCCTCTAGTCGCTCCCGGGCCAGCATGGCCAGCTGCAGCGAGGGGACTCGAACCAGCAGCATGTGGCCCCGGCCCTGGGAGCCCTCTCTGCTTGGGGCGTTGATCAGGTCCTCCACCATGGCCAGGGTCTCTGGTGTTATGTGGTCTCTCAGGGACGGGGAGGAGGTCAGGGCCATCATGGCCTCGGTGTACTGCTGAATCAGCAGGTAGCTGCGGATCACCATGCTGTGTAGGTGAGGATGTCTGGGACACAAATACAAGAGTTTGAGCTTTATGCTGATGATAACGTCTTTTATCAACACAAGCACAATTTAGGCCAGTAAATGCCAGTTCAAACTGATAGAAAACACGCATCTGTGAGACTTGATATTGGAAGATAGTATGTAGATCTGTGCTAATGATGACACTGCACTGACCTTTCCAGCAGTGTGTGGACCATCTTCTCAAACGCATCGTCACAACGCAGAATGGGGCTGGCCACACCCCACTGCAGGGAGCTGCTGTAGTCCCTCAGGCCAAAGTAGAGCAACTCGCTGGGAGACTGCTCCCCCTGCTGGAAGACATATAAAGTATAGTCAGAACACAATCCTCTCATATGTCAATACATCTAGCCTTTTGTTACATTTACACGTTCACTATACTGCACCAGATTCAGAGTTGAAAGCAGACCTAGATAATGAGTGTTTTAACTTCATTATTATTTGCCCTCTAAAATTAGTGGTTCCCAACCTTTTTTGGCTTATGACCCTTTAAAATGTGGCAATGTGTTCTTGTTAACCATCATCAACAGTTGCATATGTCTATGGCTCATGAGGAACTATTTGAGTAATCTTCTACAGGCCTGTAAAGTATGCAGTAATTCACAAGACAAAAGGCAAAAGTTAGAGGAAAAGTGAATCTAATTTTGTGCAGCATTGTTTTTAAAAAATATTGATTTTTAGTTATTTAAATTATGTCATTTAGACGATGCTTCAACATTATGTAGTGTTTATGTTAATTCAACTTGATATAATAATAAGAATTACTTTTTGCACCATTAACTCTGCAACTCAGGAAAAATAAAACATTAAAGATCTGAATTAGATTTTTGTTGCAAATATTATTCGGACTGACCTAGTTCCTTTTTACTAAAGTCAATGTAAACAGAATTACGACAGAACACACAATGACCGCAAACCAGACCAAATATTAGTTAGAAGCCTTAATAGCAGCATACAGTTATGGTGTGACAGATGTATCATGAGCATAAAAAAGGCTTTAAAATGATATATCGGGGTGCCGCAGTAGCTTACTTGAGGAACTGTTAATTTAGAGCAAACCATAGAATTAAAGAAAATATGCCCCCTGAAAAGATATCTAATTTATTATCACAAAAATCAATCAGGATCAATTCACCTCTCTTAGTGTGAGTTAGTGTAAGTGCATCTTAGGTCCACCAGGTGGAGCAGCTAAACCACAGCTGTAACAAACTGGCCTCTGCCTGCTGCCATAACGTTGCAATTTTGATTTTGCAAGAGAGGAAATAGCTCATTTGTCAAAATATCCCTGTTTGACTTTCACTGAACTTTTTTTCACACGATGCAATATGAGACAAAAGCTCTTTAATAATGACTTTTCTCATACCGTCAGAGCTTTCAGGCTGTAAAAATAAAACTCACCAGACTTTCGCTGGAGGGCCACAGAACTTCGTTGTGGATGCTGATGCGGGACTGGTGGGTCTGCAGTGTGTACGGGAAGCAGCTGACCTGCAGGACCAAGAGGTTCATGGCATCCAGGACTTCCTGGCAGTTCACCACCCGGTCGGCCAAACCCTGCAGCTCGCCGTGGCACACAGAGCCTGACAGAGCGCTGGAGAGGGAGAAGGGCAAAGTGTTTAAAACCTGGGAGGGGTATTCTGATTTCATAAAAATTCAAGATGGATGCAAACAACAGCTCGATTAGGGGAATAGGGCATGAAGGCTTTTACATTTGTTGTGCTAACTGCCCAGTGTGTTGAAGGTCGTTTCCCAAGGAAACCCCTCTCGAAAACAGGAAATGATCTATTTTAGATTCTTGCAGTGACAACAGTATTTCGCCAGTAATAAGATCTTGGCTGAAACAGATAGGTGTCAAACTACATCTACACAAAATCTAGCGAACCATGGAGATCAAATATCATTTTGAACCCAATATAATAATTATAAAAAAACTTTAATTATACAGCACTTTCAAAACAAAGTTGACAAATGTTTTTTTAAATAGTTTAAAAGTTATAAAAAATTTAGCAAAGATGCAGCATATAACAAGTATAATAAGTAAATAAAACTCAACAAAATAATTAAAATCATCATTGAATTCAAGTTCAAGGATTTAAGATAAATATATCTTAAAAAAAAAAACATCCTCAAAATGATTGGCCAACATTTGAGCAAAATTCAAGGTTAAAGATACATGGGCTGCTGTATTTGTTTTCACTTGTTGGCAGCTGTTTCCTCTCTCCTCTTTTATCAGTGTATAAAAAGGACAAGGCTACATTTGCAGCCATAACAACTCATCTTTAGATTAGAAACAGAGCAAAATAGTGTCCGGGGGAGTCTTCTTACCTTGTGAGGTCGACGTGTGAGTTGTCGTGGATGAGGACAAACAGGGTGTAGGGGTTCTGCTTGACTTTCCTCATGAAGGCTTCCATCTTGGCGTGAACTTCGCCGTCCAGACGCACCACGTACTTGTCTGATTTGTGGTAGGCCGAGCAGACGTCTTCGATTCCCAGGTCGACAAGCACTCCTGAGCAAAACAAACAAGACATTAGTGTTTAACCCTCCTTCTGTGCTCCAGTTGCATTTGACCGATCTACAGGTTTTCCCTGTGAAAAAACATAGTTCATTTTATCTGTTTTTTTGTGAGGTTTCCATGACTTTATCCATTCATACAATACATTTTGATGATTTTTATTAAATTTGGGTTTTTTATTTAACTTCTGTACACCTGTGATGTTCCCGGTCATTAGAAATAAATGATTCAGACTACAATTAGTGTATGAAGTTGAATTCAGGCACATTAATCAGATGGACATACTACTTCCTCTCCCAGAACCCCATCCTCCCATTCTTGGTTTCTATGACAACCAAAGATGCTCTATAACAAAGATGGCGCATTACAGGCTCTACCAATGGTGTGTTACGCTATACACTTACAGTCTAAGAACTTCATTTTACAAAAAATATATCTAAACAACATTTGTTGTTAAAATATATATATATTATTGTTGTTGGAACACATTAATTAATAAAATGAACAGGAGGGTTAATCTTGAAACACCACTGCAAGAAACCTCTCTGGCATGGAAAGTTTTTATGTTTAAGATCTAAACAGGTGGACATGTTTTTATTCATCACGTTGAACACAAACCTGATTGCCGGATGCGCTGTGCCGTCTGGTGTACCAGAATGTGAGATGGAGGGACCAGAACAAGAAAGTCCACTTTACAAAAACGCCCCAGGTCCAGGTTCTGGGTTCCAGAGTCGGCGATGGAGCAGACTTGAGAGAGGAGGCTCCGAGCCACACTCAGCTGGGTGGGATAGATCTGGAAGACCTTACTTAAAAGCTCTGCTACAGAAACAACAAAGAGGTAGAACGTATATGTTTCTGTGTAGCTGTCAAGTAGAAGTAAAACAGACCTTTTTAAAAGTACAAATATTGCTATAAACGCATTGTAAATATGGTAATTTGCTGCAGAATAAACATAAGGATCACAGTCTATGTAGATTATTATATTGATTATTTTTGATTAGGCTCTGGTGAAAAAAGTTCAGCAAGTACGACGGAGGGCATTCTAACCTCTGTCTGATGGTGGTGACATGCTGGCAGCCTCCTGGGAGTGGATGTGGTCAGTGACATCGCCCTGGAAGGGCTGGACGACCTGTCCCTTCCGTCGGCGCTGGTATCGCACCAGCTGCTTGTCCAGATTGTCTCCTGGAAACAAGCAGTCACCATAGTCACACTAAGACTCACAGCCGGGAAATAAAGCTGCTAGAATATTCTCTCTGATATACAGCACAGTCAATGAAAAAACACAGATACAGATTTATCATACGGATCCCATTGAACTGATATGTGTTACATAAGTGTTGTGTCCTTGATATTCATTAAGCGTGCATGGTGTCAAACTTGTCATGTGATAGCATTAGTTTGTGGATCACAGCCTTAAAAGAATTAGCCACAGTCATTACAGAGCATTGGTTTTAAGTGTAATATTTTGCTCAAGAAAAATACATAAGGAGTTAATCTTGGTTCTTCTAAATGAAGACATTGTCTCTCTGAATGCCTCCTTCTTAGCAGCACTCACCTAGTGACGTGGTTTTGAAGTGAGACGCCAAGATGCTGACTTTCCCCGTGATGAGTTCGTAGCTGATCTCCTTGAGAAACTCATTGGTCGTCAGCATGCCTTCAGCTAAAGCCCGCGCTTGGTATTTCCCTGTGTCCGACACATAAATTAAGATTAGATTATTAAGAAAAATAACTTTAACATACATACTGAGAACAGACTGGACGAGGCAACCAAGTTAAGTGATTTCAAATGTAGAAATGGAGCAATCAGGTGGCTAAACTCACCCAGAACGAGCACGCAGAACTCGTTGCCGCTCATTTTAGAGGCACATATAATGACTACATAGGTGGGCAGGCACTTCTGCTGGTGAGGAGCCTCGCTCAGAGATCGAAGTGACTCCGAGATGCCCTCTCCCAAAGAGTTGTGGGTAACTACGACTTGGACGCTGCCACCTGAGACGCTGGCTTCCAGCCGAGCCAACCAGGGCAGCTGAGACGGGGAGATGGCCAGACCCCTCGGGCAGCACAGCATGGCCTTCAGAACAATCTGCTCCAGCTCCTCCCTCAGAGGAATCTGCACCGAGCCTGCAAGAAAACATTCACATATGAAAAGACCAAACTACGGATTTAGAAGCAGGCATGCTACAAAGTAAGATTAGATTTTCTGTGTGTGTGTGTGTTTAAATTTGTGTTTGCGGCTTACCTAAACGTGCGAGATACTGTAAAGTGAGCAGAATCATGGTCTCCACACAGAGAAGCTGGCTGGTGTTGAGGCCCAACGTCTCCAGGGTTTTCTCGGTCAGCTGGCTGCTCTTATAGCAGCTGACCAGGAGGGGGCTCACCACGATGTCCCCAACATTCCCGTAGAAATAAGGTAAAGTGCCATGCCCTGAAAAGAGAAGTTATCATTAGAAAAACTGTAGAACACATAGAAACATATTGGACAACAATGACACATAACAACTAATAATATTAATATTTGAATACAAGCACAAGCAGGAGGGAATTGCAAATACAAATGAGGACTAATTAATAGATAATTCACAAGTTGTTTAAAAAACCTTGGAAAAACTAAATATCTGAAAAAAAACACCTAAATATCTGAAAAAAAACCTAAATATCTGTTTACCAGGAACACACACTGATTTATAACTTGCAGTGCAATATACATAAAAAATATGTTCAACTAAATGTGGGGTAAACCTAACTGAGCTCACTTTACTCATCTTTTCACTGGAATTGAGTTTGACCAATTTTTACATAGGTTGTATCAGACAGTGCTATGTTGAGGGACATTTAGCATTTGAAATAGTGAACTTATAGTACATTTCTACACAGTCTTTATTGGCAGTTGGCTACCTGATAAACATCACCTGGACAATTACATTTTTCACTGTATTCATAGTGGCTCTGATACAGCTTTTCTGACATTGCTATGCCTGCAGGATATTTCATTAAAGTGATATGAAAGGAGCAGATCACTGAAATAAAGCTCGTACCGATGAGGATGACAGGGCGAACTCCTGAGGAGCTGAGCAGGTTGTCGGGGACGATCACCGTCTCTCCAGCGGTGACGGGTTGGGGCTGAATGACTCCTGCTACTGGTGGCTGAGGAGAGGACACTCCTAATACAGCACCTTTAGGGAAATAATAGAAAAACACATCCATACTAGGATTAACCACTTGGAGTTTAGTAGCGGCGGGGGTTAAGTTTAACACATTAGTGTTTAAAATGATCCAGAATGGAACACAGCAGTGATACATGTGGCTGATGTACTGTCGCAGAAATGTTATAAATGAGAGAAATTAAATCAGGACGGACAATTTAGTTGAAATGCTGCTTGTAAAAATAACCACAATTACATGATGTGGCAGAAATCTTCCTCAATTTATTTTAACCATTTTCTGCAACAAACTCTCCAGCTCTATCTCCATGGAGATAGTGGGTGAATCATCCCTAACAACCAGAGAACGTAGGGGGATGAGGCATACTCATCCCCAACCCAGAGGAAGAGGAAGGGGGGGGGTTATAAACAACACAGCTCCAACGGGAACAGAAAAACCCTTCCGTACACACACATGCACGCACAGTGGATTGAGCTTAAAAAAGTAGACACATTGCATAAAAGGGTAAATTTACATCACATCTGATTTACTCTGACTCATCCCATTACAGCTCAAAGGGCCGTCCTGTTTGGGTTCAGGAACTGACCTGGAGAGCAAACTATCGGCCGGATGGCTGGAACGGGGATGGCTGTCGGCGGGGCGGGTACCGAGGCGTTGGGATGCCAGCTCCTGTGGCGCTTCTTCGGAGGAGCCGAGTTCATGGCAGTGGACACTGAACATCCGAAACGGACAGAAAAACAATGTAAAAAACAGAGAATAAAGGAATGTTAAACATGTTGTGAGAAAAAAGGACTTACCGGGACTGTCTCCTAAGTCGGCAGTGCGATATGCATGACCTTGAGGCCCTAAGGTCACCTGGGAGGGGCTCAGTAAGGGAGGGCGCCCGTCAACACCCAGGCAGTTTGTCGGCCCGTTCACCCTCAGAGCTGTGGGTACTAGAGACACAAACACATTCACATGAATATTCACAGTAAAACATTAGAGATAATTAAGACTTTATATGTCACTTTATTTAGTTCTTAATCTATTTATGTATTTAATGATTGTGGAAACAATAAGATTCTATCGCCATGCTAGCTGCTCTGTGTGGCTGTACACAGGCACAGCGGATGCTAACGTTAGCATGCTAACAAGAACTCAGTGACAATTCAGAGATGTGGAATTTTTGCAGATGTTTGTTGTTTACCATGGTAACAATCTTAGTAACATTTGGTAATTAATACAAAACACAAATTAGAGTACAGGCCCGATCAGATTTTAATTAGTTTTACATATTTAGTCAAAAGCAAAGAACACATTTAAATGTAGTATTCATTAAGATTCATCCTCTGGGCACCATGAATATCCGTATAAAATGACATGGCAATCCATCTAATAGTTGTTGAGATATAAATATAAACAATATTTAAGCAGCTGAGCAATACACAAAAATGAGTCAGTTCTAACGGTGACTTATTGATTTCCTATACACGAACGTAATGCCAATGACCGGATTGGACATTTTGCAATCTCATTTTCACTGTGTTTGCAATACACTAAAACATTGATTAGTGTGTGTAGCCTTTGCTTGTCAATAGCACAACCTTGTAAAGGAGCTAATGGATAGCAAAGCCTTAAAAAGTCATTACAGCATTCCTCCCTTCAGTATTGATCGGTGTGCACACACATGCATCTGTTTGTGTGTACATGTCACATGTGTGTGGGTGTGTGTGTTTGTCTAAACAGGCCATAGCAGAGGTTAATCTTGGCTCCATGGTCAGCCACTGCTCCATCCGCCCTATGCTGAACCACGTTGCTAAGCAACCCTTCTTAGCATGAGTACAATAAGGCCCTTTAAGTGTCACACAAATAAAGTATTTTCAGCATCTGAATCCACTGTCAAAGCCGGGATGCAACTAGGACTAGTGTGACTAAAATCTCTTGTAGCGTCTGTCAGGCAAGATGAATTAAACAGCAAAAAGTAAAGCATTATGCAGAGGGGAAATAGATTGTCATGGCGATTAGCTGATTAAAAAAACATGTACTTAAAAAGAGCCTCACCTATTGGTAGAGTCTTGTTTCCAGATGTGGACGACAGAGGTTTGAGGAAACTGCAGTCTCTGCCGAGGTCCTGATTCCCGAAAAAGACCGTGGATGCTTGTGTCGTTCTGGTGGGTGGAGAATCTGGAGGGAAAAAAAGCAAAAATGGAATTTAAAATACACATAACACTCACCAGCTCCCTGTAGCTTTAACACACACTGTTTCCCCTGTTTGGTCATGTGGTTGCCTTTGGCCTTCATGCTTCTAATCGTATGCTAACAGACTCTTCTGTGTCTGCATCCAATGTCCACTGCACAATACAAACACACCATCGCTCTTCTTTTCATCAATCATTGCAGGATAAACAGTAATTTGGAGCAGAGGGGTGGATAAGTGCTTGTTACTGTGTTTAAACTCAACGCTCGCAAAAGTGTCAGCGACCTCTTAGGGAGCAGGATGTACCTGAAGGTCGCAGTCAGGAGATTTCCGGCTACGACCAAACGACGAGCCCGGCGGCTCAGCTGTCTAACACATGAATGTGTGATATCTCTGCTGACAGGCAGCTTTCCAGGTTCAGGGAACAAATCAATGCCAGAAGCCCAGGAGCTTTTTATTTTTCAATCAAAGAGGGAACAGGCGCTCTTGTTGTGAGAGGTCAGAGAGAAAAATAGAACTCCTTAGAGAGAAGCAGAATCTCTCCTGCAGTTATGTGACGTTAGGCTGCTGGTTTACTTGAAATCATTGAGGCCCTTATTTCATTATATTACATTACATTACAGTCATTTAGCAGACGCTTTTATCCAAAGCGACTTACAGGAAGTGTATTCAACATAGGTATTCAAGAGAACTACTAGTCACCAGAAGTCATAAGTGCATCTCCTTTCTTAAACAAGCATCTAAAAGCATAAACCAGAGCAAAAGTATAGTGCAGAAGCAAATTACTACGAATACAATAAGTGCTACAAACTAATACGAATAGGATAAGTGCAACAAACTAATACGAATGCAATAAGTGCTACGAGGAAGGCTCAGGGTAGTACTTCATGAAGAGGTGAGTTTTCAGCCTGCGCCGAAAGATGGGCAGCGACTCTGCTGTCCTGACGTCAGTGGGGAGTTCATTATACTGTTAGCTTGGCTCATACTTTACTTATATCACAAACAGGGAAAGAATTGAATTGTATTTTGTTAAAAATAATGCTACTCAAATGTATAGATTATTATTTTTGGCCTAATGACATTACGATGTGACGTCAGCAACTGATATCAGACACTGCAACAACCACTGATAAAAGCAATAACAATAAGAAAATTCACTGAAAATGTTATTTACTATTGATGAAATACCAGTATGCATCTCGTTGTGTTGCTTTGGTGTATATTCTATACACGAAAGCAACACAACGAGATGAAACACAACCAACAAAGCCTCTTTGTGCCTAACTCACTCATAAACAGCAGAAAGGAGTCTTGTTGTTCAAGAGTCGACTATGCTTACTGAATACATTTCAGGGTTTAGCAATCACCATCTGTTTCTACGGCAACCACATTATCGGCATAAACCAAGCAACACAATGACTCTTTTTTGTGAAATATATACATTTCGGATTTTCAATTTAGGGAGAATGGACGCAATTAATTCTACATAACTTTAGTCTGTTTTTATATTATTTAATTATAATTGTCTTGTACGGAAGTTAATCCATATAAGCCTAAAGGGGATTGCCCAATCTTGCACTACGTGTTACCTGTGCTGCATGAGGTCTCACCAGAGAAGGAGAAGGGCGAGGAGCTGTGTCCACTGGCACCTCCGTTTTCTTTGCTGCTGAGAGAGGAGGACGAGCTGGGTTTGGACGTCGACGCACTGTTGGAGAACTGGCGGCTTTTACAGTCTGAGGAGGAACAGAAAGGAATGAGCCAAAACTGTGAAGAACAAAACGTTCCAGCACGTCGTAAGAGAATGAATCAGTGTCATATAAAATGCAGAATTGAAAAGCTAGTTTTTTGTTTTTTTTTACCTTTCCAACAGATGAGGGGTCCTTTGTACAGAGCACCCTGGGAATTCTTCACCAGGTAGTATTTTAAGTGCTTCTGCTTCTTGGGCTGGGTGGATAACTTCAGGTTGATGTGGTTCGAAAACTCCGTGAAGTATCTAAAGCCCTTTTCCCCGCATCCCACACAGTTTCCTGAAAAACCTGGAAGTAAAAAGGTTTCATTGTACGAAAGGGTTTTGTAGTTCATTTTTCCTGAATAAAAAAACGCAAGAAAAATGAATTATATGTGGCAGGTGGAGGATGAATTAGGGAGTCTCAAAACCTTTTTTTTTTTTACAATTTATTGTGGGCAGACTGACCTAAAAGTGCATTTTTCCCATTCTCGTCAGGCAGAAAGCGGCGGTCCACGGCACACACCAAGATGTGCTCGGGGAAGCTGGGGGACTTGGCACCGACCAGCTCGAAGCCTGCTGGGACTTCGATGGGCTCTGTTGCTATGGATACCAGGCGGAGGTCCTTGCCGGCCTGACAAAACCCTGAAGAAGAGAGATGTTTACAGAGAAACAGATGTGACATTTGAAGAAATAAAGTCGGACTTTAGAGCAAATTGGACAGTTTAAAAAATTGAGTAATGAAAACAAAGATGTAGCAATCACATCCTCTATGATTCTATCATCTTTAACAACAAGCTTAATGTTTGTATTTCATTTTAAGTAAAGGTTTTTGTGCTTCAATATACATATGTTATAAGTTGTAATCCTTTTTTTTGCTTACCGTCCAGTGTGCAGCAGCCGTCGGGTGCAGGGGCCTGTAGGTAGGGGTGTGGAGGGCTGCTGCTGTCTGAGTCATCGTCCTCCTCCAGCTCCTCCAGGTCGTTGGAGGAGTGGCCGTTCATGAGCTCTTGGACCGGCGGCTCCCCATAATGGAGTTCGACTTTCGGCTTTATGTCTAATGGACACATCAGAACAGATTATTTTCAGTAAAGCTGGAAACACTGTATTTCACAAACATATATATATTTTAACCTTAAGATAAGATAAGATAAAATAATCCTTTATTAGTCCCACAGAGGGGAAATTTGATGAATCCTTTAACAATAACCTAGAGAGTATTTTAATTTGTCAAAATATAACAAGCTTTGCATACAGTTCAACATAAATGAAAACCTAAGTACTAATAATACCTAAATTATTTTTTATGTGGGTTCAAATTGGGCTGTTCCTTTAAGGAAATTCTTAGTTTTTTATTATTAAACTTCCTTAAAAGTGATTATGAAACAGACCCAACATTATGACAAACACGAATATGTTCACAGCTTTGACTCTATATTGATAAAGTGTCAGTACTTTGGGTGGAAACATTAGCACTATTTTCTAAATGTAAACCAGAGGTGCACAGCAGGAAAAATCTTTAGTACAGCTCGACATGACAGTCAGGCAGACCCGTGCGTTTCCTACCTTCCATGTTACCAGGATACGGCTCGGGCTCAAGGTAGAGCTGAGTGAAGATGGGCTGCGGGTCTCCACTGCTGGAGCGCAGCGACGCCTCGATAGAGTTGTGGAGAGCCTCTTCAAATCGAGCAGATTTCAGTTGCCCGGCATATGAGTTCCCCATTATCTGTGGGAGCAATGAGGAGCAGGATGATGAGAGAAATGCGGCAGTGTTCATCTCCATTTATTAGTTTGTTCATTACATAAGAATAGCGAGAGCTCTGCAGAGATGGCAAAACCAGCAGCAGGAGGCTCACACAAATGCATTCTTGTTTTCAAGTGAACACAGCTGTATTCTTCAGAGGGTCAGGTCAGTGTACGTCAATCGGCTTTTTTAATTTAAAAATCATATTTCAACCAGGGCTTCAGGAGCAATTTAAAGATGTCGCGTTGAGATATGGGTTATTGTGGGGGGAATTTTTCACTGTGACATTTTATAAGATGTACTGTATGTTTCAATGGTGGTATTATGTCCTGGGATAAATATGTCCGGTTCACCAGTGGCTCCTTCAAATAATATGAGAAGCCAAAACTAATAAACATGCACTCAACATGTGTATGCTTGCAATTGGCACACGCTGTTTCTCTATGTCAGCCTAAACATAATGGCCAAGGCCATTGTCTTTTTTCAAGGTCTTCTCTATTTTTTTTTTTTTTGGGCTCTTTCTCCTTCAGTCTGTTGTGTCAAACCACCCGCTCTGCCCCCCCGTGCCCCCACCGACCCAGTGTCCACTCCGGGACATCTGCCGGGGTCGGCTGTGTGGGCCTGAGGTTGGCTGGCTCTCTGGTGGCAGGTGGCAGCTGGACAGAGGGCCGAGCACGAGGTCTCAAAAGAAGAGAACGCAAGAAAAGGGACAAAGGGCGGGAAGGCAGAACACCGAGGAAAGACAGACAGTGGTGAAAAAAGCAGCAAAGACCAATGGCATCACGGTGTCCATTCATTACACAATGGAGCTTCCCACTCAGACTCCCACTTTACAGTCCGTCATAACATTTCACTCAATCTGCTTTTAATACAGAGCAAGTAATTAAGAATGAATATAAAGGGAGACTTGGCTGCTTTCCTGACACTGAGTTTGGTCTGATGTGCCTCCCATGTTTGTCCTTGGACTGCATTTGACTGGTACACACCAGTGTTGTGGTTCTTCAACAGTAGAGGAGCCAAGTGGAGGCCCAGCTTGAAGACTTCAGCTGTTTGGGATGAGCTGTTGGATCACTTGCATGACAAGGTTATTTGTTGTAGCTTTACTTCTGACAAAGTCATGTGTTAAAGTGACCTAAAATTGAGGTCAGAGTTTGGTCATTTTTCACTAACCTGGCCTTTAAAAACCTTTTTTTTCGAACCTAACATTGGCCTTGGAATGTAGATGTTTATATTAATGAGTTGCTATAAAAACAGCTTGGAACAACGAATTAGAAACGTAGCTACAACTATTTTACTGACTGAAAACACAGAAATAATGTAAGTTTTTTGCACTTAGCATATTAATACCTTTTTTTTCTTTAACTGAAAAATCAATCATGTATTTGATTTGTAACTTAATTAACGATAAGTATTTTTAAAATCCATTAGGGCTGCAACTAACAATTCCTTTCATTATTGATTAATCAAATTATTTTCTCTGTTAATCAATGAGATGTGTTTGCTATAAAATGTCAGAAAAGACCCCAAGGCGAGGTCCAACAGTAAAGATATTCAGTTTTCTTTAGTTTGTTGCTCTCTTCGTCTGCAGCACACACTGAATATGTCAGTTAGTGAATCAATATCTACTAGATACACAGTGTGCCTTTAGGCCACACAGGAACCCTGAACCTTATTTTTATTTTGTCAATACTAGGCAGGGTGGGAATCAAGTTGGAGCTGGCTCTCTCTTGATCAGATCTCTTTTTTTGCCCACGCCTGGACAGGTTCCAGACCCCCTGTTTACCTAACGACCTTCCTGGGGAGGAATCTGGCCAACCCAGACAAAAGACAAGATTAACAGTGCCTGACTGTGCTGTCAGAGAGATAAGCAGCTTAACAGAATGAAGCTACAGTATTACTTGCTTAACTGATGGAGGAAGGTGGCTGCACAGAGGGGACAAAGACAGAGGGGGTGAAGTAAAAAAAAGAAAAAAAGAAAAAGAAAAGAAAAGACATGTGCCTTTGTGTTGTTTTTAAGCAGCCGCTGCTTGTTCAATTGTGAAGTCAAAAGAGAGGCTCCGGAGGCCTCATTGGCCGGCTGACCCTCGAGCCTCAGAGAACAGATTTGTCATTAACCCTCGCGCAGGCCAGAGGTGAACAGAAGAGAATGACCTTTTATCACCTGCACAACTTAAAACAAAGCGTGACTGTGTGCAGAGGTCACTTAACGGATGTTTTCTGGGGTGTGACTCAGGTGGTTGCTGAGGTCAGTTGAAGTGGTGTTAGGGGTATTTCAGGTGAGTCAGCGGCGGCTTGATGGATGGTCAAACATAATGGGTGGACTTAACCGGGGAGAAGCAGTTTAACGTTCAAAGACTAGGGGCTTAAAAAAAGGGGGCGGATTCCAAAATGCCTCTCAGCCGGTCAGATGGTCAGTCAAGGCCACTCGTCGGCTCCTGGGTGGCATCGACAGATTGCATGAATGTGACCCCGGGGTCAGATCTGCACTCAGTGGATTTGGGAGGACTGAGATGGAGAAAATATGACAACGCAGACAGACTGAAATTCATTTAGAAACAGATGAGCAGTGTATATCAAAAAAGCAGGGTGACTTACGTTGTCGGATTGTTCCCAGGCGTGAAGGGACTTGTTCACCACTGCTACATGCTGGATCGCTACCACTCAGAGGAAACTTTCAGTGTGGCATTTCACTCAGAGCTTTGAGACCTGGGGGAGAGAAGGGAGATATTGAATTAGCTCACAAAGTGCCACTGTCATATGATACAATGAATCACAAACGTTTTATATGTCATGAAAAATACACTGTAGCATACCGGAGTTATGTTCTCTCTAAGTATTATACATCGTATGATTGAGGTGATTTCAATTTTTCCAAAACTCAAACCAACAACGTACCGGGAACCAATTTTAAACATCCAAAAAACACTAATTTTAAACAAGTTATTCTGTTTCTGATTCTGTTTTCAAGACTCTTCAAAAGAAAAAAAACTAGAAGCATAGTATAATAGTTTTCTTGTTTCTTTGTATTTTCACATTACAGGAATTTTCTGGAAATCTGCCTAGCTGAAACAAAACATGATGTAAGACTTCAGATGAAAGCAGATTGCTGGAGTATATCTCTACAAATTTACAATGTATTAAGCAAAATGATGGAAAGGTTATTTTTCATTAAACTTTTGACAAGCAGCTTAAAATAAAAATTTCAGGACTCAGAAATGTATTGAATTTTCTTTAAAAAAAAGAAATTTGCCATTGACCGGAATGCCAAATACGCCCACTGTTTTATGAAACATGTATGCTACAGAAAGTCTGGTATTAAAGGTCACCACTGTCCAAAGAAAACGAACGGGTTCAATCACGGCCACTCAAACATTAACAGTGGCTCAGACCATGACATATGTACTCGCTATTACGAGGCCAGAGCGGCGTTATGTGACACCGTGGCCCCCGGGGCTATTTTTATAAAACACAACTGGGTGTTTTAGTTAGTAAGCTGCACTCACCACACACAGTCACTCTACTCTGAATGGACTCGCCAGTTTACTTTGACCCTTTGACACAATATTGTTTGACCACTCAGCCTCTGGTATTACACAAGCAAAGTTCCCCCTTCAAAACATTGACTGTCACATTCTGCCCGGTCATCACTCGTGACCGCGTGGAGCTGCTCTGTTAGAGGGAGGTCAGTCGGGGGTCCAAGTCCCTTCAACCGGCAAGTGTACATAAGCTGGTTCAACTTGTATTTTACTGACCACAATGTGGTTTCTTTTGTGAATGATTAGCCAGCTTGATACAAGGTAATCAAGGTAAAGGGTTAAAAATGTCATTATGTCAGACACAAACCTGTACTCTGTGGGTTACTGAATTGCTCACTGAAACTTTTGATTTAAGTGTCCTAAAGTTGAATTTTTTTGGATTGTAGATTTCTATTTCCATGTGTTGCTATGAAACAGCTTATAAAAAAGAATTCAACCTGTTAGGGGCAAAAAATGTAGCTGAATGAAAACATGACAGAAAACCCTTAATTTAACCGAAATAATTAAATAAAGCAAAATTCAATGTGGCTTTGATCATGTGAAATGTACTTTACCGGCTTAAGCACCATAACACAAGTTCAGACTTTACCCTCTGCTGGGTGTTCCCACAAGTCTCACACTCTGCTAATTACCCGAGGAGCAGAGTTCTTGAAATATTTTGATGCTTATCTGGTCGCGAAGGGGAAGACGACACAGAAGGAGACGCAGATGGCTGCCGAGATGGAGAGATGGAGGAGCCGTAAATCTAGACACCAACACCAGCCCGAGGTGCTTAATCAGGTTCTGTGCTTCCAGTAATAACATTTGAGGGAATGTTTAGGCTGACGCGCCGGTTTAGTGCCTTATTTAGAGCGAGATTCAAGGTAAAACACACACATTTCTAACATGCAACTGCATTAACATACACACCCAACATTTGTAATAAAGGTCATATGGCCATGTGTAGTATACACAGTGCAAACATGTGTGGAGCAAAAAGTAGCAGAAAGTAGTAGAGTACTCTGCTGAGACTGTGACAGTTAAGAAATATCTAATTTTAGTATTTTTTTTATTGTTTTATAATACAAATTAAACTTTGAAATGTTATAAAAAGTCAACCGAATATTGCTTATCTTTCAAATTGTAGGCAAATCCAAAGTATATTTAAAATTTGAGCCGAATAATTTTAATTTATTAAAGAGTTGGATGAAAAAAATATGAATTGTTGTGAATGTTGCAGTTTGGAGTAGATTTTGATCAGTGCTAATGTTAAATACAAAAAAATGTTAATTCAAATATTGACAATAGCATACATTAAAAGAAAATACAACCTAATGAATCTAGTATAAATGTTCCTATTCTTTACTCTTTCTGTAATTGGAGTGCAAATGGTCCAACTTTGGGCTCAGGTAAGTTGATCCTTACTTAAATCACATGTTGTACAATTAAACCTTTTTTTAGATATCTTACTATCTAATTGAGCTGATCTTACTTTTAACCCTGCCTTTTCTTTTCCTCCAGTCCTTCTTTTGTTTCTCCCTCAACTGCTTAATTACATTACAGTGTTCACAATAGAAGGAGAGAGGCAGGATTAAACTTACTTCTCCTCTTCAACTGGTTTGATCACATTCTGACTCAGCAGATCGGTCAAGTCAAAGCCAACACATTTCTAAAGTAATATGAAGAAATCCTTCTACTGTTTTATTTCCACTTACATATGTGAGAAATAGAGGTAGAACATTTCCCATACTGTCTATACAGTTTAGCTTGACTCTTTATTGTTTGAAACTGTGTTAAAATGTTATATTTAAACTACTACTGTAAAGTAAAAATGTGTGAATTTACTTCAGTTACAACTACCTATTGACTACATTTCCTTTTAGCCTCAGTCATGAAAATAACCGCGAATAAAGTGTTAGTGAAAATTTGATAAATATCTAAATTGTTTACACCTCATTGTTATGCATTTACATTTTCAGCCCATACCAATAGCTGAAATGCGGGAAAGATCTCAGGCCAGTGTTAACATTAGAAAAGCTGTGGTGTAAAGACACTAGCCCATCAGACAGGAGAGAAAGGGGGATGGGGTATAAGGCAAAAAAAAAAAAGACAAACATCTCTTCATGCTCTCTAAATTAGGTGCTAAAAGCCCATCTCATTAATGCTACGTCATGGCTACATGTGACACACAGCAAGTAGTAAGAGAAAAAAAAAGCTTCTCCTGTACCTTCCATGAGAACTCCAACAGCAAAGGAACCCTTTAAAATCCAAATCAAACGCAGTAAATCCCAAATGTGAGTTTCTTTTTTTCAGATATAGTCCATTTTTAGATAATAAATCCCCAGGGAAAGAATCTGTTGATATCCAGGCAGCATATGGAGTTTCACTCTTCTCTGGTATGTCTCAAGTCACCTTTGTCATGATACTCTAGAAATGAGAATCCCACTCTTTCCCTCAGAACAGCAGAAAACCCTCCCTCTCTCGCTCCCTCTCTCTCTCTCTCTCTCTCTCTCTCTCACTTGCATGCAAAAACACACACACACACACACACACACACACACAAACACAGATACATACACACAGGCCCCTCCCCCCTAGTCCCCTATGCCCTCCTCTGTCCTGTGCCATTTGCCAAGGAGGGAGGGAATCCACCGGGGGCTCATTCATCTTGGCCCTGCTGACCCCCCGTGGTGACAGATGCTCTTGGAGGCCTGCGGAGCTGTAGGAGGGGGGGGGGAGACAAAGAAGAAGGTCCTGCATTTCCCCGCTGCCACACAGCCACGCCGCCCTGCCACGCGTGACCCCCCCCCAACTGCACGCCAAGACACCGACACTGTGTCAGGTGGGGCGCTCTAGAGAGAGGGGTGGGGGCGGATCTTTAAATCAAACTTTCGCTCTCATGCTCAGTTCAGGGTCTTTACTGACTAACTGACACTAACCCCCCCCCCCCCCCACACACATTTTTTTTTTTTTTTTAATGGGGGGGGGGGGGATCTGTCCTCAGCAAAATGGGGACAAGAATGTCAGGTCAGCTTGAACATTTTGTCTTGGTTAAGCCTTGCCCGGGATTGACCCCACACTGGGCTTTTACTCCCACTATAAATTCCAGGGGCTCATCTGGTGAAAATAAATAAACGGAAATGCACCGCAAATCAACAAGAAGCGCCGGCAGATGTTTGGGATTTGGATGCCATTAAAGTCCCAATGATCAGGGTTAGTACATTACCATGGTATCGCTAAATGTAGGGGGTGCTTATTTCCAGGTAAGGGTTTGTAAGTGAAGAAGTGTGACATAAATGCTTAAACATGTTACTTCAAACTATGAGACTAATTAAATCACTCTTCCCTCGAGTCCTCATAGTGTATGTTATGCAGAATGTTGACAAAATATATTAAGGACAACATTTTAATATGTTCAATATTTTTCTATTCAAGGTTGCTGAAATGATGTTACACAAATAACTTACAAATTGAATGTGGCCTAACAAATGTAAAGTGACTAATTTATACGATTGTGTCAGTTTTTCTTCTGACTAATAAATGCCAAGTCAGCAAGAATTTGTCAGGTAAATAGTAGGTTTTAGCCAACTCACAACTACTTGATGGCAAGGAGGATGCCCTCGCCGTTTTAACTTGACACAGCGTTTTTTTAAGTCTCTAAACCGATGTTTTCCATCAGATGAATTATGAAGAGTTAAAACATGCTTTTATTGTGAGGAAAGAAATGTATCATTGTCTAGAAATTGGGTTTTTGTGTGAACTTTAACAGAAAACGCCTACTTTTAACACAACATAAATATAGAGATTAATGATTACAATACACCCGGGTTAAATTACTTTTCTCATAAATGTTCACATTATAAATATCTCTCTTTACTGGCCCGGGTTTCTTGCTTCGCTGGGCCGTGTGACTGGTGTTCCAGTTCATTACCACAGACACACAGTCAACAGTTGTGTTAATCAAGTCGTGTGCAGCTCTTCTCACCTCCTCTCCAATGGTTATATTAGGCCCCAGTCAGTGTGACAGCCGCCGTAAACCACCACGCCGGCCAATCAGGGCCTCCATTAGTCCTTACGGGGCCTTTTATTTCTCTCATCAGCCACATTTGTCTAAACATTGGGCTTGAGTTTGACTGTGAAATTTGTCCCGCTGTTGCTGATTTAGACCACACATGGGAAAACACTGGCGAGCCACAAACTGTGCCTCGGATTTTATTACATGTTTTTTCAGCGCTAGAGATAATCGTAACTTAACCGTAGTTATCAGGTGTGACAAAAGTGAAATCTCTTTCCAGTGATCCATCTGATACCAGCGTATAGCCACAAGTTCAACCGGGGGAAAAGAGCTGTCAGTGTGATTTATGTCCAAGCCCCTGACTTTGACGTGGCCTGTCTTAAATAGCCCATTTAGAAGGGAGATAATGAGTAAACCCGGCATTTTCTTTGGCCTCAAAAGACACTGTGCAAAAAAAACAAAACAAAAGGGTGTGGATTGAATGCTGGCCCGCCCCCCCGAGCCCATCCTTCACCGCTGCATTGAGCTCCAGCTAAAGACTCTGACAAAAGGGGAAGTATCCCTGCCACCGCCACCTGAGGAAAGACGAGTCACATGATTCTGGGAGATCTTGGGCTTGATGCTCTTAAACGTGGAGGGGGGTAGGGGAGAAGGGTTCTTCCTCTCTTGGGATTCCCAGAGGAGCGCCACAGCTTTGTGTGTAAGCTGACTCAGCAACCTACTGGCCTAACCTAGCACACTGGGAATGGCTTCTAGTGATTGCACACCATGGCAGGATGAGGCTCTGATACTGTAGGGAGCACAATGACGAGGACAAATGAAGACATGAGAGAGGAGTATCAGATGGGGAGGAAGCGCAGAAAGCCAAGGTGCTAATTAGCACGTCTGACTCTTATGGTAAGAAAACAATGCCGCAGCTCGACTGTCAAAAAAACTAAACAAGAAAACAAAAAAAATGCCACCTTGGGGAAATTCCCGCACCAGCATCCCCTCTTCTACCTGCTCGACGTGGGCTACCTGACGCCAGAGGTGTGAGGACTCGCGCTGACGTTTTACTGTCCGGGTGGCAGTAATTTCCCTTATAAAAAGCCCCCACAACCTCCTACGGGACCCCCCCCCCTCCCTCCTCCCCCCCTCCTCCCCCTCCCCGCTCCTCGGGACTACCTGCTGGGCCCTGAAGTGCAAATCGGTGCTAGTGAGGATAGCAGATGAGCTAAGGTCATTCATGGCTTTCCAGTGGGCCACGCAAACAAAAGGGGGCAAACATTCCAGCTGAATGCCATTGCTGAAGTCGGCAGCAACAGAGAAGAAGAAGAAGAAGAAGAAGGAGAGGGAGACAGAGCAGGGCTCAGTGGAGATAATAGCTTGAGGGTGTATGTGTGTGTTTGTGTGTGTGTGTGCGTGTGTGTGTGTGTGTTCTGGGGGATTATCTGAGGAACTATAAAGTGGGGTGAACCAGGGTTTAAGGCTCAGTGTGACCAGAGGGGACGGGGGCAGGGCACAGGGCCCGAGGAGGGGACGGACAAAAGGAGCATTTGGGCAGATGAAGAAGTCATCATCATTAAGCCACTGGAAGTTTACTGTCCAGTTATAAAACTCATTTAAAAATTAGGGGCTAAGGGGGGGGTGTGCGTGTGAAAGGGCAGCGGGGCTGGGAAGGCCTGTGATGGGGGGGGCTGGAGGGCCCGTGTAGTAACTCGCTGAGGAACAGTAGCACTAATTCATTAAGGGGACAAGGGGCCTTTGTGTTAACACTCGGCTGATTGGAGCGCTGACCTTGCCACACACTCTGGCCCGGCGGATGAGTTTAAGGGCAAGGCATTTAACCTTAAACTAAATGTGAGCCGCGGACAAAAGGGTCAGCATCGTCTAACGGCGCGGGTCAACCAAACGGATAGCTGACGCAGCACAAATGCAAAACAAGCCTTGTTAAAAGTAACCGAGTCATGGATCAACACTTGACTCGACTTTGAAATTATAGGAATATAATACTGCATTTGATAGAAATGTTTCTTTGTTTTTGTTAAATAACATAATTGTATGTATGTTTCAATAAATACGGGTAACCAGAAATAACCAGAAAAACCTACAAATTCTTTTTATACTTGAGAACAGGGCAGCAACTATTGGCAAATTTCATTAATTATTTTTTTTTTTAAAAATGTGTTAATTATTTTGTCTATAAAGTGTCACAAAATAGTAAAAATTGCCCACTATAATAATCTTGTCACCAAGGAGATGGTTTCGAATTGCTTTTTTTAAATTTGTCAATCCAACTGTACAAAACTAATTCAGTTTACTTACATATATATAACAAAGAAAAGCCGCAAATATTCTAAAACCAGAGAAAGTTTGTCCTTTTTGCTTGAAAGATTAAGATTGATTTTTCATCGATCAACTAATCAACTAATTGTTTCAGCTCAGCTCAAAATGCTGACGTTTTTGGACACGGCCGATCAAATCAATGCAACTGGAAAATGGCTGGTTAACATGTTTTGTGTTTCCCTGGTGATTCTAAATACAGTTAATACAATCTCATGACAGCTGTGTTTATTATTTTTTAGAAATCTGATCACATATCTCATTTACTAAAGGTAATAATTGTCTTTAAAACCAAACTGATGGGCTTACTTTGGGTATGTGGGCCATAAATTCCACCTTTTACAAATTTAGCAGAATGTAAAAAGTTGCCAAACATGTCAGTTCTTTGCTAACGTGACCGGTGAGCAGAAAGGTCAGCTCTCATGGCCGTTTATCCCTGATAGAATAAGTGAATGAAAGTGAAGGACGAGTGACAGTTTACAACGCTGTTCATGACTGTGTAATAAAACGGAAGGCCTGCCAGTGAACCCAATCTGCATTTTACAACGCTGCCGGGGTTGAACGTCAGTTCACCATAGTCAAGGCAACAGGGAGAGACACAGGACCCTAATGCATTTATGGACTTATTCAGCCAAGCCATATTGAATAAGATAACAATGCGTTCTATTTCATACTGTAAAGCTGTCACCAGCCGTGGTCAAACACCGGTCAATGGTAAAGGGCACGAGGAGGGAAGGAGGATTACATTTTTCTAAAACAAGAGCAACTCTCTAAAAATGTACATTTTTAATTTAAGACTGGAAAAATTATCCCTATCCTTGTATGACTTAAAGAAAATAAATTAAGCTTATAATACATTAATTAACTTCTTCACCAGTTCCTTAATTAACCTGTAATTATCCTATTCTGAGAAATAGATCGATCCGCCATCATTGCCACGGCTTCTTCTAACATCTGGTCCACACCTAATGGCTCATCCCGGAGCAGATCTTTGATGATGGTTGACCAGGCCTTGTCCCGGCCATAAACTGTTGTTTAGACAGCCCTGTTTGTTATGGGGTGTAAAAGGAGAGCCATGGTTCACGTTGAGAGAGGCCAACACTATCAAAACACTGGCTCTTATCAGATGACAGGACTAGCAGAGGGGTCAGGTTCTGTTTCCAGCGGCCTTGCCTCCACATCACATGTCAGGAGGACTGATGTGCTGATAATAATGGGGGGGATCTCAGAGATGATCATGTCAGATAACCTTTCAAAAACCCAGTCGGTCCTGACTAATCTGGTCATGTCTTTGAAAATAAGCTGCGGATCACACTTAAAAAGAAAATCGCAGGAAATAGGGTCTATTTAATAGGCGTTTTATGTTGTTGTGGACCTTTTTTGTAATATTTTTAAATATATTATTAGTAAGAAAATTGTAAAAGGTTTTACATATTTCATTTAATTATTTTTTTTATTTGGGGGGCTTCTATGGATGGATGGCGCACCTAGCATCGCCTGTATTGCTTATGCATAGGACCAAAAAACTTAATACATTAGAAGGGTTTGTATTGTTTCACCTCAGGTTTGATACCAATACTAAAGACAGAAAAGTATCAAAGTAAACTCAACTCATTAATTTCTAAACATTTTCCAGATAATTTGCAAGTTTTTAAATTTCAGTTATTATTGGAAACTATATTTATTATTTTTGATATTATTTATTTGCTGAAATGTATGCTCGCCTTTAGACAATACAATTATGAGATAAATTGAAGAAAATATTTATACTTTTTTTTTTTTTTTTAGATAAGTGAATATCTTCTACAACAATAATGAATAAGACGAGGAATATGACAGCTTCCGATATTTGATACTTCCTATACTTTGGAAGTATGGTACTCCCAAAGTCCCCTCTTCTAGGGCTGAAACAGTCAGTCTATTATCTGTTTCAGCTTATCAAACACAAGCATTTTCAGCTTTTCTTTGTTTTATGTGATTGTACTCTTAAGGAAACCAATAGACAATGACATTTTATTGAAAAAGAACATTACTTGCAGCCTCACCCTGCTCTACTAGAAATATCAAAGACGCGTTTAAGATAAAGACGTCAATCATCCATGTAAGGACCTTCACTAAACATTTTGGTTGCTTCCAGCTTTGTTTTTTACCAACAAAAGACAGGCGATCCCCTCAAAAGTTCAGTCAAAGTTCTTCCCTGAAAAGTTCACACAACTGACACACTAACACAATTTAGGCCCGCAGGAGCACTGAGCAGTCATGGAGAGGACATAAGAAAGAGGTCTGTTGTGTTCATCAGGCATCCAGAGAGGGACCCACCTTTCACAATGGGACCTCTCCTTTCTTTTCCTTCCTGAAAAAAAGTCTCAACCACCTTGAATCCGTTTGAGTGACACCGTGACAAAGAACCTTCTCAATGTCCCCGACGAAGGAGCCTCCTCCTCTTCCCCTCAAAACTTCCTCACCGGGCGATCAGCTGTATCCATCATGTCTCTCTTCCTGACCCCAGGCGACATTGCTGCATCAGCGGCACCCCACCCCCGTTACCCCCCACACTCCCGATTAATAAGCACCAGGTTGCCCTCGGTGACAGGACCCACACTTAAATCCCATCAGTCCTCCTTACTGCAGCAAGAGCCACGGCATCAGCAGGACTCTTTTTTTTGTCTTAACGGGACAATGGAAGCAGAGCCACCCTTTGTCGGGGGCTTGACCCCCACACACAAGCTCTGCTGATGAGAAAAAAGTGACAGTAAACCTATTCAGACCTGTTGCACTTCATCCTGCCCTGATCCCTCCGAGAGATGAGATACTTTACCAACTGGCAGATGTGATAGTTAAGACGGGGCTCCTGTGATTAAGTGGTGTACCAAGTAGAAATAATGGTTAATATGGCACTCAGGTGCAAAGTGAAACATGGTATGACTTCAAAATTGTTGCTGCATTCTTTTCAGCCATGTTCCCTCAAAATCAGCCCGGATGCTGAATGTATTAAGTCTGCCATTTGCAAAATGTTTCAAAAATGTTCCTTGTAAACAGTCTTGCACCAAAACATGAGTCGTATTTTTTTTGTTTAAAAGTAAATAATATCTTTCATAAGCGTAGAGCAAGCTCTCTCAAACCAGATATTTTTCCAACCCTGATTTCCTGTCGGGTATCATTCTCCAATTACTCTGTGCTCTGAGTAATATATATCGTATTCACTTTCTCTTCTCTACATAATCTTATTTAATCAGCGCTTGCACAGCGAGACGCTAAAGACACCCGACTTCATTCTCCCAGCTCGACATCAGACTCCAAACTCTGCCGTTACACCCATAACTGTTACAGTAAATGATGCTGCAAGTGCTAATGAAATAATGACCATTTGAGAAATTACGATTTATCTTGATTTTTCGACAGCACAAAAGCATTTAGTGGTATTATTTCAACTAAAAATATATATAAAACGCACCACAGTGTAATACGCTCCTGCATAAATGGACAAGAAGACCAATACCACTCTCATGTCCCTTCAAAATAAAGCTACAGCCAGCAGCCGATTAGCTTAGCTTAGCTTAGCAAAACGATTTGAAAGATGGGGAAACAGCTTGTTCTGTTAGAAATGGGCAGCTGTTTCCCCCCCAACGGCAAATAAATGGCATTTTGTATTGTCAAGTCCACAAAAACAGCATAAACGCAGCCTGAATTAATTACTAGTGTAGCCAAGTGTAGTTTAAGCAACCCATCCCCACCCAAATGGGACAGAGACAGAGAGAGAGACTATTTGCAGGAAAATATGAGCTCAAGTATTTGATTTTTCTTTTTTTTTTCTTATTCAAGCATGAAGATTCTGGAGGTCTGAGGGTCAAAACAGATAACATACAGATGGGTGACATAAAGTGTCTGATCAGGTTGTTAGACCAGCTCGTGCCACAGATACAAGCTGCGATTTGTCTTGGCACAGTGTCTGGAAATGCATTTTAAGAGTTTATTTAACAGTTATTGACTGAGATAGGGTCATTACAAAGCATATGATTCACAGAAATGTCTTATTAATCACTCAATATCTGTATGAGAGCTACATTTTTTGTGTTTCCTGACTCATTTACTCATGGGTTTCCTGTTTTTTTTTTGTCACCTGTCTGTATAACAAAAATGACTGAATGCAAATAAAACATACACGAGTCACATATGTCGAAAGCTCTCTGACACACAGATCTCTTTCTATAGTCGGGGGCCTAAATTGACATTGAAACACAACTGGTTTCACTGAATCAGTTTGATGAAAAATGCTAGTCTGTGTTTTAATGCTATTAATTTTAACAGCAGATCTAGAGGAGAAAATCAATAAAGAAGTCTTCACCTGTTAATAGTTTTCTATGTGTTCGCCTGTTTTTTTTCTGGTTTAGCTTGAGTTGCAAAGGTGCACACAGAGAGAATGAAGAGAGAGAAAGAGAGAGAGAGAGAAAGACTGAATGACCTCCGCTGCCACAGAGGAACGTTGAGTTCTCGCAGCAGAGGTCTGGGTCTTGGTCACCGTGGCCTTGGACAATTGGTGACAGCCTTCTGCTACAGGCAGCCCTCTCCCCCACAAACCCTGGCAGCATCAACACACGCTGACCTTGTGTTTCGACATGAAAAGTGAGGGAAAGTGAATGTACTGTTTGTGATGTGTGTGTGTGTGTGTGTGTTTTTGTGTGTGTGTGGGCCGGGAGATTTTGGGGCAATATATTTGGGTAAAGCCAACGATGCTTCTGTGGTGATGTGGAAAATCTGGTTACAAGCCTAAGTGATTCCAGCTGTCGTTAGCACACGTCCTGCTCCTTCACAACAACAATACCAAGAACACACACACACACACACACACACACACACACACACACACACACACACACACACACACACACACACACACACACACACACACACACACACACACACACACACTGCAGGATGTTTCATAAGACTGACGATTAGAACTGCAATAAAATCGTACGTTTATCACAATTAATCACCTGGCAAATGTCATATCTTGAGCGACTGAAATGATAATAAACCTGCGCGTGAACTAATTAATGTGACGAGTGTAAAATGTACCAAGCCTGATGGTATTTAGTTCATAGATTAGCAGAATAAAACAGCTCAAAAGGAGCGGGGAAAAAAAAGGCACATATTTGGTTGTTTTTTTACACATCTTCCAGCCTGGCTGTGTAAACAAAGCAAGGAGAAGCTCTGATAACAACACACACATAGAGGAGGCGGGACTTCATTCTTGGCTCAGGTCTTTATAAAGATAACAGTTGTTATAATAATGTTCAAAATGTTAAATACAGCTCCTTAAAGTGTTGCAGCAGTACAATGACAAATTCAGAGGATTATTACCGATGTGTGCAACTGCCACGTCAATCAATACATAGAAACCTAACTCTGATGAATGACCTGAACGCTGTGTACCTTTGCAAAAACAAATCAGACACTTGCAGCAAAGGACAAAAACAATAAAATTCAACCTTAACAAGAACTTTCTAGCAGACTATTGCACTTTGATCAGACACTGTACTTTTTCAAAAGAATATGTTAGCCGGGAACAGTCATTTATGGCCGCAGGTACTGTTCCTCTGGGTGTTTGCATCTGTGCAAGGGGGGGGGGGTAGCAGCAGCTGTACAGTCTGTGAGAACACACTGTTCCATAACAGTGCTGTGCAAGAAGGGATTCTCAGTTGGATGCTTTCCCAGGTTTTAACGGAGAGAATGAGGACATATGATTACAAAGAGCCCTCAGCCGAGCCGCATGCACACTTTAGCTCTTTATGAGCTAACATTGGTGTAACGGAGCCCACAAACACACAAGAGATTGATCCCAAAAAAAAAAGAAGAAAAAAAGGAGAAACACTGCAGACATGAGCCTTCATACCACAATCCTGCTGTGATGAGATACTAGAGGACTCGGGTGTCGGGGTTGTTGACCTCGTTTTGTTTATTGCAGCTGCAAATGAGAGAGTTCAACTTAAAAGGAACAAAAGACTGAAATTCCTCCTTCACCTTGACTAGCCATCACACACACACACACACACACACACACACACACACACACACACACACACACACACACACACACACACACACACACACACACACACACACACACACACACACACACACACACACACACACACACACACACACACACACACACACACACAAATCCACTCTGGCTTAATGGTGATGAGCGACTTGGGGGAAAGTCCAGATAAATCCCATTCATTTCTGTCAGGGAGTTATTTTAACTTTGATCTGGGGCCTGGAGCGCAGAGGGAGACAGAGCCCAGTGGAGCAACACATTTGGAGCTCATGACTGTTTTAGCTCTGCGTTCTAATGGCTTTACAACATACTTTGTAATAGTGCCATGAAAATAGATGTGGGAATAGGAATAAGTGTGATTGATGCTGTAGAGAATGAGGGCTTATAAATACTAGGGATTGGGTTCATTGAGTCTCTCGGTACTTCAGCTATAGGAGATCCAGCGGTGACAGATAAGAAACTGCCATGCATGTCAGAATCAGAGATAACCAACAGAACAACAGGAAGTGCCATCTACCGGGGTCGTGTTGCACTCATGCATAAACACACACACACACACACACACACACACACACACACACACACACACACACACACACACACACACACACACACACACACACACACACACACACACACACACACACACACAGACACACACACAGACTCCCTTGCAACAAAGAGCAGGATGTTTAGGCCAGTCTTATTTGTCTGTACTCCTATGTATTGCATGTTCTACCTTCCTTTAATCCATCACTAAAAGTCACATTCTAAGGCTGTGAGGCATTTTTTATTTAAGCTTAGCGGAATTTCACCCACAAAGCCTTTTTCTCCTTTCCCTTTCACTCCTGAGTAGGCCATAAACGCGGACGTGTGAAGTAGAGTCACACCCAACAGCACAAATTCATGGTCAGGCATTAAGTTTGTCATAGCATTGAGTAACGTGTGAACCGTGATGTGCCTCAACCGATATCGAGTTAATGAGTGAGGGTTGAACACATGCACGAGCTAAGGAGCAATGAGGCTTTGGGTAAAGTAGCTTTTTAAATTAATCCAAGGTAAAAAGGAATAAAATTCAGCTCATGATTGAAATGTTCTCACTTATTTCACTATAATATTTGTTCATTGAAATGCAATGTACAACTGTATTGCTCAGATAAACTTCATCCACAAAAACATAAGCTGGTTTAAGTTCAATACTACACACTTCTTAGTATACCACTTGGAACAATAGAGCTAACACTAACTCATTATTATTTTCTCAATTAATGATTTAGTCTAGAAAATATGGATTAAATATAGGGAATAGAAAAAAATATATCCATCAGACTTTCCAATGGCCCAGTTGACTTACTTAAATAGCTTATTTTGTCCTTTCCTTGCTTTGACAGGCTGGAATCTGTGATTGGTGATTTAACTGAAAAGGTTAATCAATTATAAAAATGTGTGACTTATTCATTTGTATCGATTGACTAATTGATAAATTGACTTATTGTTTCAGCTCCTAACAATAGCACACACAAAAAAAATCAAGTGAATAAAATTGAATTAAATAAAATTCAAATTGAAATTATTTCCAATTAAATTAAATTAATTAAATAGTCCCACTTCCTGCAGGTGAGACTAAGATATAACAGCTGATGGGCTTGGAGGAGGCAGCCCCATCCCCCACCAGCGGGATCAATGCACATAAATGGAAGAGGTCACAGACCTTTGACATCTCCTTTCAGCCGGGGGAGGGGCACAGGCCTTTGTTAGATTGGCTTTAAAGATCTAATTGTCGACTGTGTCATCCGCCTTCATACAGTTAAGAGTTTGTGTCACATTGTCCCACACCCTGTGCACACTTCTACCTCACAGTGTGTCCAAACCTTGCAGACTTAAGTGTGAGGTTTTAATAAAAAAAAATTGTTGCACTGTATCTCATTCTCTGCCTGCATCCAGCGGCCGTGCTTTGCTCTTCATCACCCCCACATCTGTTTGAACCACTTCTCTCATATCTTGCCCTCCTCAGCCTCCCAATGCTCCTTATTATCAGAATTATCAGTGCTTTCCCTCACTCCTCTTTCATGCCGCATTTTTTAAGACAGATTTGATCAATCAGTGCTTTAGAGTAATAGAACTTTAACCGCGTGTAGATCCAACTCTCTGCCACAGAGAGGAAAAAAACAAAAAAACACAAGCCTGAGACCACCATAACAGTCTGTGAATATTCAGAGAATACCAGTGAACACGATGTTCCTGGCATTCTTGACCCTCAATAAAAAAGGACAGGTTAAAAGTTTACTGGCATCCATGCGGAACATGTTTGGCTCTGCAGCTCAGCACAGAGATGCTCTTTTATTCCTCATGTTTCTTGCAAACAGCCATAAAACAGATCAGCCAAACTGTGATATACAATGACAATAAATCTTTCAATTCTATTAAGATTCGGAGCTTCCTGCATGACCAAATGATTCTGACTTTCATCAGATGCTGTAACTGCTAAAGCAATACAGATATCTTGCTGAGAAACATAAAATAATTTGCTAGGTGGTTAAATGAATACATGATTTATTGCATTTCGCATAAACATATAATTTAATTCAGTTTTGTATACAATGGATCTATATTACTATTTTACAGTGAATGGCAATAAGTACATTAACTGAAGTACAGTACATTAGACCAGATAGGAAAATTGATATTCAATACTGAGGTACTTGTACTTTCAGTATTTCTACTTGATTTATATTTCTACTCACAAACATTTCATTTTGAAATAATGTACTTTTTACTCCAATACACTTATTTGAAATCTACAGACACTAGTTACCTTGCAGCTTATTATTTTAAACAAAATATATCCGATATAAAGTATGACGCTTTTTTACAAATTATACAAAACACTATATAAAGCAGAATAAGCTTCACAAATGGTTATTACTGTTTCATAATTAAATAACATGATATAAGTAGTATTACACTCACAGAGTCCAGATTTTACATTATGAATACTTTTACTTTGATAGTGCAAGTAGCAAGCATTAACTGAAAACACTTTTGCACTTTTACTTCATCAGTAAGATTTTGAAAATAGAACTTTTTTTACTGTAATGGAGCATTTTTTAACTTTTGTATTGCTATTTTTTTAAAGTATAAAGCACAATAATTGCTATTATTACTTTTAGTGTTACTACTATTATCATTATTGATAGAGTATTTGATTGTCTACGTTAAGAATTTTTTATTGACACAATCATCTCTACATGACAACATAAGCATGTGGAAAATAGGACATTTTGATTTTTAGCTTGCATCTGCCTCAGCAGTATTTGGGTAATGAGGGTTATTTTGAGGACCACCTGTTTTCTTGGTCCTGTCACATTGCGCTCAAAAAAGTGTGAAACAATAGCACTGATCTTTCTAGTTGGGATTAAGTCCCTTGTACCATCTGTACTCAGGATCAGAGAAGACCACAATCACTAAGACGTACCTCTGAAAAGATCAGGAGAAGCATCTGCCTGTAATGCGGACTGGTCCCAGTGTCTTTCTCTGATCTAATTCCGTATTGTGAATGATCCGTGAGGGTGCCTTATGTGAAAGATTTTGCCTCACAGATCAATATATATAAATTGATATGTTTCAGTAGCTTGCGGCAGACACCGGATAAACTGAAACCTCTTTGTTTCTCACTGGATTGGTAATCAATTGTTATGTATTGTTATGTATGACACTGAATACAAATCAGAGCGATCTATCACGCACAAGTTTGTCATAACAGTGGGCAATATTGGACCAGCATGTGAATGGAAGATGTTGCTGTTCAATTGAAAATGCATCTTCCATTTTCCCCCCAGAAAATAAATAAAAACGAAAAACGGGCCAGCTGAGCAAGCTCAAGGTATAAACGGCAAAAGAGGAGTCCTGATGAGAGGCAGAAAATAAATCAATCTGTTACCCTGGTGACAACTGCCTTATGTACAAAAGGGATGTGAAATAATCATCCATCCAAAGCTTGATCGAGCTCTAGAAATGACATTTTTGCAAAACCTCTTCGCCTTACGGCAGGTCTTCTGCACAAAGTAACAACTGTTAATGGCATTTTGGCAAAAGATAGAGAAGGGGCCCATTAACATAACAAGATAAAAGGTTGCCAAAACAGCGAGCTCTCAAAAGATGAATTATTATTTTCAAAGAGGGAATCATCTGAGGGATGAGCAATTAACTATCATGACCTAATTTTCAGAAAGGTATTTCTCATTTTGGTTAATTGGAATTGCTAGAAGTGTACTTTTACCTGCATGTGTTCATTTCACATCAATGCCAAACTGCTTGAAGTTTGCTATTTGCTATATAATGAGTTTACAACAAACCTCCTGTGAGAGGGGGAATAACGAGTCACTTCAATTTCAGCAACAAATTTCCTTTTCGAAAACTACATCAAACTCTCTTGCCGTAATCAAAGAGCCAATGTATCACTCATGTTTGAGACATAAAAGGTTAAGATGCCACGACCACACAAAGAACACGCCCACCGCCAAAACCTCCACAAATGAAGGCCTCAACAAAGAAACAGGGGAAGGAGATGTCTCCTTCAAGGCTAAAGAGAGAAACCTGTCCGAGCGCAGGAGTGGTGTCACGGGGGCCTTACTTATCTCCTCCCAGATTAACTCCCAATTGTTCCCCCGGAACAAAGGCAGCCAGGGAGGAAACCAGCCCCCCAAGGGCCAGATGGTCAGTGTTCAGAGCCCCCTGACCCCTCCAGCCCTTGCCCTCTCTGACAGGGCTGCGCGTGCTCTAGGTGAGGCGGGCCACCCAGCGAATTCTCTCACTCCACACTCCTCGTACAGGGCGTGTACTCGCACGACACCGAGGGAAATTATGTTTCTGAAGACGATTTGTAAGACGATGTTTTAGGCAGAGAGGACGGCCACGAAAGGTCAGATATCACAAATCTGCAGTTAATGGCAACAATCAGGCTTTTAGTTTTTTTCTCGGTAATGATCAATGCAAATATTTTAAAGCTTAATAATGTGAATTTCTTTCCACCCGTAACACATTTTTTTCCCCAATTAAAAAAATGCCGCTTTGACATGAAAAGTGACATTACAGTTTACGGTTATCACCAGTGAGTCTGCCGCATCTGGTAAAGTGAAGTACTCTGCAGGATGGTGTAATGTGCATGTTATTATCATTAGCTCTAATGACATTTTGAAAGTAAAGATAGGGGGAGGGGAGACAGGAGGAATGCAACCTTTGGGACATGAAACATGGAATGTCAGATTAGATGTAGTCAGGACAGACTGGTTTGCCTGTAATTACAATGACAAACCACCAAGAACATCTCCCGGTCCTGGTTATCTGATACAACTCTGTGTAAACTGCTGAAGCCTGTTTCAACATCGAGCCTCAGGCAACGGTTACAGTCTTCAAGAGACAAACGTGTGAATTGGTGGCCTGGTTCCAGGTATACTTGACATGACTTTGTTAACAAATCATTAGGACACCAGTGACATTTTCAAAAGATGAAATGAGATAATACAATCTGCGTTTTAAGGCGGCAGACACTGAGCTACAACATAACCATAAGAGAAATGATGTTACTGCTGATCTGAAATGAAGTTTCACCAGACTCTTTTTTTTCTTCCAACAGACAAGCTAAGCTCAACACTGACACTCATAACACACAACAAGATACATTAATTACTACCTATAGACACTAATTAGGCTATTAAATGTAGGTCGGACACATTTGTGAAGGAGCACAAATATACATATATATATAGACATATAGGCAAACATAATGGGGCAATAATGAAGAAAAAAAAAACATATGATAGGCCTACTGATGCAGTATTTTAGAGCATGCAAACAGACTTGTGCTTATGATTTGATTAATTGCCTCTCGTTATAGGCTTCTTTAATTGCCCCTTCCTACAACACACCCTGCAGTTTCTTCAGTAATTGTGAATTATGAATATTCACTGATGAAACTAACTTTAAAGCATCCGTTTCAGCCCCGCTGACGGACCCGACAACATGCAGGCTTTTCAGCTCGACCATTACCAGTGTTGGTCCTGTGTCGGATCACTAACATGCACTCTTATTGCATATATATATATATATCATTTGGGTGTGCAGGATAAAGAAAAATCAACAACCGTGCACGCCTACCTTGAATGCACACGGAGACGCGCTTACACGGCCATGTCCACGTCGGGTCTCTCGGTCAAATGTGCGTCCGGGACTTGAACACCAGCGGCGGCGGCGGCGGCACACTGTTGCTGCTGCCACTCCGGTCGCTCCGCTCACAGCTGATCTGTGCACAGTGACGTCAGGAGTGCACAGTGACGTCAGGATGTTTTACTGTACGCACCGTTTGGTCCAGTTCAGCGGAGAGGAGAAGCTCACTTCAGCTTGTTGTTAAAGGGGAACAGGATAAAAAAATAAATAAAAAATAAAATAAAAACATAATAAGTCAGACACAAAATGAGTACGTCATAAACCAAAAGTAAGGAGTGACAAAAACAGTCCACCTCAAAATGTCATATAGAGACATTTAGCTAAATGTTTTACATAAAAAAAAAACATTCAATAAAGAAAGAAAGAAAATAATAAACACACAAATAAACAGAAGAATGCATACATAAATTATATACATTACAAAATGATATTAGCCCACCTATTAAGATTTAAGCTGTTTTCTTTTTGAACAGCAGAAATAGCAGTTTGTTTACATGTATGCATTTTTCTTCTCTTAACACAATTAACCTAAACAGTATTTTTCAAACTTCTGGTCTCTAATGTTAAAATATCGCCCTCTGCTGGTAGGAAAACAGAACTGGTGCAACAGGAACCATATTTACAAAAATATATATATTTTGTAATTATAAAGTGATATAAATAAAATGTGTGGTTTTTTTTTTCGAAAGAGCACGTGATAGCATGTTCAGTAAACATTTATGTTTCTGAACACTGGTGAGTTTTCACCATAAAGGTTGTACAACACCGCCCTCTGTTGGCTGACATGCAGAACAGAGAGAGAGAGAGAGAGAGAGAGAGAGAGGAGGGGGGAGAGAAGATAACTGCTGAAAAGAAAAACAGGAGTTAGTGAGAACAGATAGACAGACAGACAGACAGAAAGATAGAGAGACAGACAGACGGACGTTTAAATAGACACATTCACAGATTTAATCATTTTTTATTATAGTCAAATAAGCCACTGCCACTGTCCAGGGAGCAACTAACAGCAGGTCCTAGAAGCATTTCCTGGCTGTTATTTTTTGTCAGTCAGAGACAAAAACAGACAAATAAATGCCAAATTGAGAAAAGCCAATGACAATAATTTAAATCTCTGTGATCTGAGTATTACTTTTAAATCACTGCAGTATACGCCAGAAAAGATGATTAGACTATTATGACTAACCCTGACAAAAATATCCATTACTACAGACCTTGATGGACATCACTGGGGCTCAAAGGAGTTATAGTGACCTTATTGGAGCTCGTATATCCAAAACTTATACATGTTGCCACTAACAATCCCAATATTTTAGAGGGCATGGCTCCCTGACTTTGGCAATTTATCTATGGCTCACAACCAAACCCAAGAGCATAGTTACTCCACATGAACCATTTCCACAATGTTTAATCATATTTAATTATAATCCAGAAACGAGAGCATATGTAACCCATGAGGACAATTAGAATAGAATAGAATAGCAATTAAATGAACAGAACAGAATGGGCCATATAGATATGACTCAGAAGCAAGGCGATCCGTAACCCATATACATGCTTTACATCAATGAATATATTTCAATAGAATGTACTACATATGTGATAATGGCCCATAACCACTTGCACTTTATAAAAAGGGTCAGAGCAGACTCTATCTGCTGAGGAGACTGAGGTCTTTTGGAGTGCAGGGAGCACTCCTGAGGACCTTCTTCGACTCTGTGGTGGCATCAGCCATCTTTTATGGAGTGGTCTGCTGGAGCAGCAGCATCTTGACAGCCGACAGGAAGAGACTCAATAAACTTGTCATTAAGGCCAGCAGTGTGCTGGGGTGTCCACTGGATACGGTGGAGGTGGTGGGAGACAGGAGGATGATGGCCAAGCTATCATCCCTGATGGACAACCCCTCCCACCCCATGCGGGACACCCTGGCAGCTCTGTACAGCTCCTTCAGCCACCGGCTGCTTCACCCCCGGTGTGTGAAGGAGAGGTACCGCAGGTCCTTCATTCCTGCTGCTGTCAGGCTGCACAACCAGCTCTGTCTGTCTTTATTTACTTATTTAAAAGACTTGTTTGTTTTTTTACTATGGACCTTGTTTGCACTATATCTATGCTGCTGTAATCCTGTACATTTCCCTGCTGCGGGACTAATAAAGGATTATCTTATTTTATCTTATTTTAACCAAGAACATTTATAATCCATGTGGATAATTTCAGACACTGAATATAATATAATATAATAATATACAGTACCAGTCAAAAGTTTGGACACACCTTCTCATTCAACTACTTTGAAGAATCTAAAATATAAAACATATTCTGGTTTGTTGAGCATTTGTTTGTTTACCACATAATTCCATATGTGTTCCTTCATAGTTTGGATGTCTTCAATATTAATCTACAATGTAGAAAAATAATAAAAAATAAAGAAAGAAAAAACATTGAATGGGAAGGTGTGTCCAAACTTTTGACTGGTACTGTATTCCCAAATAAATTCATAATAAATTGACTCAAAAAACACTTTACACACAATAAGCTTTCTTTTCTTCAATATTAATCTACAATGTAGAAAAAAAAAATAAAGAAATAAAGAAACACCATTGAATGAGAAGGTGTGTCCAAACTTTTGACTGGTACTGTATTCCCAAATAAATTCATAATAAATTGACTGAAAAAACACTTTACACACAATAAGCTTTTTTTCTTCAATATTAATCTACAATGTAGAAAAATAATAAAAAAGAAAGAAAGAAAAACCATTGAATGAGAAGGTGTGTCCCAACGTTTGACTGGTACTGTAGAAAAGCATACAATACAATTAATAATTTGTCCTAAACAAAACACAATAACCATATCATTTCACCCTTACCCCTCTGACTGTATCTTTAGCAGTAGATATGATTAACTTGTCACATTTCCACCAGCAACATGTTGCCACCGTCAGTCTGTGAACTCTCCGAATGCGCATGCGCAGTACTTGACATTTTGAAGTTGCTTCTCCGGGGTGTTTGAACAGGAAGGCGGACATGTTGGTCAGGCTGTGGGAGCAAATCGGGCATCGTCTGCTGGGGTTTTTTTTTTTTTCCTCTTCCGAAAACCAACACATATCTAAACTCCAATGCTTAAGCCTTCGAGCTGGAACATAAACCACCGGAGGAGAGAGAGCAGCGGACAGTCAGTCACAATGTGGACGCAGCGGAAGCACAAGACGACACCGCGTTTACACTGAGCGAGATTTCTTTTTTCTTTTTTTTTTTTTGGAAAGAAGCAGAAGTTTTTTTTCTTCTTCTTCTTCACCACTTCTACTTTTGAGCTGTCAGACTCTATTGTTTTCTGCAAAAGGACTAACCTTTTTTTTTTTTTTTTTTAAACCACGAACTACTTTTTAAATGGTCTTTTGTTCGGATGCACCCACACTTTAAGCCCTGATCCTCCGCGGCATCCTTAATCTGTCGCCGCGTTTATCTTGTTGCCACTGAAGTTGTCTAAAAAAAAAAAAAAAGAAAAAGGTGGTGGAGGAGGTGAAAAAACACCATCTTTCTCCCAACTCTTGACAATGTTGCTTCTGTACATTCAACGCAACCTTAAACGTGTCATCGTGTGTGACAGCTCCAGGAGGACGATGCATTTCCTCTGAAGCGAAAAAAAAAAAGTTCTCATTTTGGCTAGCTAGCTAAGCTAAGCTAAGCTAGCTAGCCAGCACTCCTGCCTCGTCAGTGAGCTGTTTTTTTTTTTTTTGTTGTTGTTGTTGAGTTTAACATTTAACATTTAACAAGCAAACATGTCTGCTGGGGAAAGCATGGCGGCTCGGTTTGAGAAAATCGATGCCATGTTGAAGGACCCGAAGTCTGAAGTAAACACGGATTGTCTTCTGGTAAGTTTGTAGCTTTTGCTAGCTGGCTAAGCTAGGCTAAGCTAGGCTAGCGAGGCAACCATTCGGGCTCAGTCTACTCCTTGGAGGAGCATTTTCTTCTTCTTCTTCTTCCCAACAAGTCTCTATTTGTCTCTGCAGGAATGTGTTGATGATAATAACTCCCACAGGAGTTGTGATCATTTCTAAATATTTATATATATGTGTGTATATATTTACAGTACCAGTCAAAAGTTTGGACACACCTTCTCATTCAATGGTTTTTCTTTATTTATTTTCTACATTGTAGATTAATATTGAAGACATCCACACTATGAAGGAACACATATGGAATTATGTGGTAAACAAACAAATGCTCAACAAACCAGAATATGTTTTATATTTTAGATTCTTCAAAGTAGTTGAATGAGAAGGTGTGTCCAAACTTTTGACTGGTACTGTGTGTATATATAATGAGTGTTTGCAAAAAGAAAACAATAAACACACTCATGCATACTACAGTCATAGCTTTGCAGCTCAACACAATGAACCTTAGCAGTAGTGTTGACGTTTTAAAGGCGATGTATGTTCAAACTGGCTTTAATAACTAATTATAAAGCATTGTTAACTGAGCCAGACTGACAGGTGGCAGCCAGGGTCCTGATCCCCACAATACAGACCCACTCTGTCAGATTATGTGTATTAAAGCCCCTTTAAAAACAAACAATGCTATTAGATCTGATCAGCTGTAATGATTTCCTTGCCACCCACAGTCTGATAATGCTTTATGGTGCCTTTTTCAGATCAAAAGGAAGCATGTGGTCAGGTGTGCGTGTGCCGTTATGTCTAGATTTACTTATCTCGGCTTCATTTGAAGTGATGGGCTGCCTGTTGTGACCTGCAGCCCCCCCGCTGCATCAGTACACCTGCCGGCTGGAGTTCGCCCTGACTGCTTTCCCTGCGTCTATGGGGTGACAACTCCTGAAATTATTTTCCAGTCTGAGGAGAGAAGGTGGCTGCTGCCACGTGCTAAACCCTAAAAGCAACACCTTCATAGTTTGTTTTATTACATGTTCACAAATAGGTACTGACTCACCATGGAGTGGATGCCAAGGAGAGGTTGTTGTGTCAAGTGTTTGTTGATCTCAGGATCCTTTCAGCTTGGGTGACAGGGCCACTGAGTGTTTTCGCAAGGATTTGGCTCTCAGTGACTCATGAGGGTAGTCACACACCAATATTAGGTGTGATGAAACCTCCCCGTTTTACTGTTTGCAGGTATGACTGAGTTTTGGCCAAGGGTTCACGTCTCAAATTAACAAGGAATGATTAATGTTAAGTCTGCATATGCTGTAGTTTCATCGTAACTCATTCAGGTGTTGTTCACATCAGGTCACTCTCTTTGAGAAATGATATCCTGTATCGTGATAGTATGATATGGGTATCTATTAGCAGCTCGCAGACTGACTTAGATGCTGGAGCAGTCTGTTTTGGGATGGGGGCTTGTCCTAAAACCCCCATCCCCACACGCAACTTGAAGTGTTTTGTGTACAGGCCGCTGTAGATGGCTCTCTTTTGAAAAGAAAACTTGCTTACTCCCTTTGACCTCCCATCCTGTTGCAGAACGAGGCAATTAAACTCACCTAAAAAGTGCACACGCTCTGCATTTTTAATGGCAAAAAAGCTACGGGGACTGTTCCTGCTGGCAGCTGCACACACAAGGGTGTTGTTCCTCTCCCCCCCTTCTGCAATCTTGCCTGATCAATGAATGGAGGCCTTTTGCTGAGGCTCCCCTCTGCCACCATGCAACTCCACCCACAGCTTAATAAAATTCCATGCTAATCAAATAACCTCTTGTCTTTGACTGGCCTGGAGTTCCCTGTGTCCCAGAGCCATTCTGCACGTCTGGAGAGAGTTGCGAGCCGGCAGGCAGGCAGGCAGCTCTGAGGTAGCTGGGTGTGGGCTCTTCTCTCTACCCATAAACCAAAATTATGTGGACCAAAGACTCATGTTTCTGAAGGCAGGCCGTGAATCAGGACATTTAACTCATAAAGCAGCCAACATGCTCGGCTATGAGTAATAGGTTCCATCAGAACGCACAATGCAAGCCTTTTACTGGCTGTGTTTCTGTACCTGGGTCTGAGCTGGCTTTGCTCTCCCTCTGAAGTATAGCCCTGTTGGACATTTTTCTTTTTCCAATAGAGGCCTGGTCTGTGTTGTGTGATGGTGACACTTGGCTTGCTCCTTACCACTCCGCTCTGGGCCGGCCTTTTGAGCACAGTACATATTAAAGCCCTGTCGCTCTTATCTTCACCCCTTTAAATAAATCCAGCTTGGAGAGGAGAGCGACCTTATCTGGATGGGCTGCCCCCCCTCCCCACAATAATTGTGCTCTGGGCAGGCCAATCTGAACAGACAGGATTCCTGACATTGTGATGTGAAAGCTCACTGACATTAATGGTCTGAGCATTGTCCACATGTGTTCTTCTTTCAGGCAACATCTTGCATCAAAATAATTGTATCAAAAGACATGTCTGGATTGAACATGCTCAGCTTAGTTTGTGGCTCTGAAAGTTCGCATTCAGGAAACATGTTTGCCAATTTTTTAGATATGGAATATAAATAGCTTTTTTTCTTCTTTATCCCTCAGTGGTAGAGTCTTATTATTTGGTATATCTCAATGAGTTGATCTGTTGGAACTTGTTTTGCCTGTATTTGAGATTTACAGTGTGAAGGCATTTGTCTTTGTTCCTACTTTTACACTTGGGGTGCATTGGCGTCTCTGTGTTTTGATCCCTCTTTCATCTGCTATTTGGACTCTAAATCTGTAATAAGAGTAATTACAGGAAACTGCAAGGCAAGTAAACCAGATTTGAAGCCAGTGGTTGACTATTTGAGGGTTGCACGTGCATGTTAGGGTGGATGCGCTTATTTTTAAGTGATTTACAATATCGGTTGAATAAGATGAAATTGCTAATTCAACAACCTAGAAGTGGTACAGTTCAGGTGGTAGCTGTAGGTAAGCTGCTATGACACTAAAGGGCAAAATGAGCATTGTGCTAATTCATGTATGAGTTAGATCTATTTAAACGTTTTATAAAATGAATGAGTTAAAATCACATTTGTGGCTTAACGTCTGCCAGCAATTGCCACTCATATTAGATTTCGTCCCACAACAATATCTATGTCGACTAATAGAAGGAGATGCTTAAATGCTAAATAATGGTGCCGTTTGGCAGGGAAGCTATGGAAAAAAAAAAAAAAAAATGCTAATGGTTCTATTGCAACAGTCAGTGTGTGGCCTCTTTTTTTCTTTTTTACATTTCAAGCAAAATTCTGCCCAATTCTCAGTTCAGACACTCAAAGGAAACTTGTGATATAACAAAACCAGCGTCTACGGCCGCCATACATACATAACTTTTGTACAAGCAGAGGGACATTGTTCAGTCACAACTCACTAAATTTGAGTCATGAGAATGATCTGTAGAACACTTTTACTGGCATGCCTCCTAATTGCCTCACATAGTCGTTCTGCTATGGCCCGAATTGAGTAACAGCCATTAAGAGTACAGTCAATCTTTGTCATGCCTTTGTAGAGTTTCTGCCCTTGTCTTAGTGACCTTTGCCTTAATGGACAAACCTTACTGTAAGGTGTTGTCAGCACTGATAATGAAGCTACAGTCTGTATTTGGTTCTTGACTTGGAGACAGATCTGCACAGCTTTGACAGAGGGAATGCATATAAATCCATGATTTAATAAAATCTAATGATTCAATCTCACACTCAGTTACTTATTCATTTGGAGCAATGCGAGAGATCACGCACTATCATTATTTGAAGGACCATACTGTTGGTTATGTGTAAGCTTGTTAATATGCATACAACTTTCTTATACGTCACAGCATGCGTTAACAAATTCCATTCGTTAAAGCATGCTGTTAGATTTTAGGTTGATTTACAATGGCTCCAGGCAGCCATTATTTTCCGGTTAGTTGAGTCACCTGTTCCCGCTGGGTTTTGTCATTGTTTTACATAATCATACAAAACAAAGCGTCTGCAACATCTTTTATATGTAAGTTCTGATAATTGAAGCAGATATATAATCATATTGTGAAATTGATGTCCAGCTTTGTTATTGTCGGATGGTAATACAGGCAGAATTCTCATGGTGGTGGTATGGCTACATCACGAATACTGTGATTTCCATGGCTAAAATATAGAATAATGTAATGATCAATTAAATAATCTTGAGTTGAAAAACTTGTATTTGTTGTAACGGTTATTATCAGCATTTCATCCATCCTTATTGTCAGAAAGAGTCCGTGCTGTCAGTTATAGACTGCTCTCCCCAGCTATTCAGCTATGGGAACAACAATTGGCGGAGCTATTTGTAGCTCTGCATTCCCTCAACTGACTGATTATGTGCAGGAATGCATTCTCAAATCATCCTGTCGTTTAATAATGGAACGTTCTTTCCTCTGATTCACCCATTGAACTTTACAGCCTCCTGCTTTTTCTTTCATCTTATTTCTTAAGGGCTCCAGCCCCGGTTAGTTTGTCCCACTTACAGCGGACTCTGCGTCCCCTTTTCCAAGTGAAGATGGTCGGAATACGCCGAGTCGACGTTTAATAAGATGGTTATTTGTCGGGGCGAGGTCAGGAATCCCGGGCAGAGCGGGCAGGAACGGCAGAGTTTTTGCTTTAAAAGATCCCAAGCTCAGTCAGTGGAACACGTGAGCGAGCTCCACTGTTGGAATAACTCAATTATATTTTGACATGAAAGCAGTTGTGACAGTGATTCTCGCTCATTGGGACCTCATAAGGAAATGGAATGCCCCTGTTTTGCCACCCCTGGGTTCACTGTCACTGCCATTTATCCAGCAGAGCTGTTAGATATGAAGTCTTTCTAGGTAAATGGGATTTGTCTGTCAGTAGATATTATTGTACAGCAGGAGTGTGCAAAAAGGAGCTTGGACCAAGAACTTAGTTTTAAAAAAAGAAAGAGTGAATCTCACAGTGATACCAAGTTGATAAAAGCCAAATCAGATAAATATGCATTTCATTATATTTCGACTTCTATCTGACGGCTTGTACCTGAAGGTTAGCAGCGAGGAAGCGATGCAGTGTGTCATCCTTATGAATGGTTTCATTGGTTCGTATGATCACATTTGTGTTTACATGGGCCCAGCCTGCGATGGAACTGCCTTTTATTTGCATGGCCAACCGAATGGCTGGTCGGAACAATCGCTCACATGTGGAAAGCATATTGTCTTAAAGAGGTGGCAGAAAAGGAAGTGAGGAGCAGCGCTCGGCTTAGGCCAGTCCACATGCCTTGTGCTGGCATGCAGAAAGGGATGATGTGGCTGAGACTTCCATGGAAACTTCAACTCAGACTTTAATGTCTGGAAAAGTGCTTGTGTGTGTTGTGTGTGTGGAATTCTCTCCCCTAAAGCTTAAAGAAATAATTGCCATATGTAATGTCAACCACTGGCTTGTTGTTTTTTTTTTTTTTTTTTTTTTTTTTTTTTTTTGTAGTATAATTACCACATTTCATTAACAGGGTGATGAGATGGTTTTAAAAAAAACTATTATCTAGTAATCCCAGGGATGTGTCGCCCTCTGGCTGAAGCAGCATCAGCAGAAATCGGATAACATGGAGTCCTGCGAGCTCTGGTTTTGGTTTTTTTTTTTTTTTTTTTTTTTTCCCCAAGACTGCCACATAATAAAACATAGCCTGTGGACTGCTACCATCCCATGCTTTTTGCACTTGAGTGACTTTTATGCGTGGTTTTGCTCTGTTTCTGTTTGTATGATAACTAGAATTCATAATTATTGTCATAAACCATTTCCTGGATGATTCACTGCTGTCCCTTCTGTAAAATAATTGATCTCAGAGGCTAGATCCACATACAATTAATATTTGGACCCCTGGTGTGTATCTCTATTGATCTGCACTACTGCAGCATTTTCTTTCCCCTTTTGTGCTGCACATTTTTTTTTTTTTTTATCATTGATTCCCTTATCATTTTTTTTGCCTGGAAAGCAGACAAACGCCTTGGCAATTTCAGCTGCATAAGTGCTGTAGATGTAGCGTATATAGGAGCAGTTTAATCCCTGGAAATGACTAGCTAAGAAAGAGCTTTATCAGTGATCCTGGTCCATCAGCCTTATATGTGTTAGTGTAGCCTGGAGCTGGTTTTGTCTGGGCTACTGGCTCCATTTGGTCCAGTGGAAGAGTGGTCTGGAAGCTAAAGCCAGATAGTGGCAGATGATGTTTGGTTTCTGACCCTCACACAAACCACTCAGCAGCACCTACTCATGTTTCATATTCATATATTGAACCTGAAAACTCTGCCTCTCTCTCTCTCTCTCTCTCTCTCTCTCTCCTGTGTCTGTGTGTGTGTGGTGTTTTTAAACAAAATGCATTCACACAGTGGCTGATTGACATTGCAGATGATACACTGATGTGTGAGGCACAATCTTAGGCATTGCCAATATAGCAATTTAGATTTGACATCACAGCTGACTTGACTAGGGCTGGGTATATTAAAATACATGATGATGCCAATACCAGTTCCCATAAAGTGATACCGATACAAATGGAGTGCTTTATTTGATACCCATCATTTGAATGGAAGCTATGTGTGTGTGTGTGTGTGTGTGTTCCAATAGCTAGCATATCGCTCCGTCAGTACTGTTGCCATTGGTAGCGCCGTTAGCACTGTTAGCTGCTTGTCGCTGCCACAGACATCTTCTCGTTCCGAGCCGTGTGCAGGCAGGCAATCCCGGCTGGATGGGTTGTAGCTGCTGCATAAATTGGCCAATCACGTGTGACATTGAACCCTAAGAAAGCGTCTCGATTGGCTGGTCGATCGGAGGTATCGTTTGACTGCAGAAGTTGCGATAACTGCTTGTCACTGGGTTATTTCAGAGTACCAATACCCAGGCCTATAGCTGATACAGAGACGCAAATGCTGAGATGCAAACCTGATTGCTTATTTGTCGTTGTACAGTGTGTTCCCTCAAACTATTTAGCAATTTAAATCCTTTATTTATTTTCATGCTTCAGTGTTTCACTGTCTAAGCTAAACTAAACCAGGTTCTTTTGTCCCTCTGGTGCTGCAGCAGAGGACTCTGAGCGCGGCTGTCTTCCTATATTTCTTTGTTTTTTCCTTCATTTGTTCTACTATTGGACTAGCCAGCCCCCACATGCGCCGGCCCTCCACTCCCTCCTCCTTTCCGTCATAGTGTTAGGCCCTAGTGCTGTTTGAAAATAAGGCTCACTGTGTGACTCTGTACTCGGGATGGATTTTTTTTTTTTTTTTTTTTTTTCTCCCTTCCTTCACTTTTTGTTGAGAACTTGTTTGGCCACATACCTAAAATAGCTCTCTGACGTGTACAGTCCTGTTAAGGAATGTTACTGTGGCTGTCCAGAGTTCTCTGCGGCAGGAAGTTATGCAAACGTGCATTGCTGAGCAGGGAGCCTTGTGATTAGGGTCCTGAAGGACTCACTTCTTTGACTTCTTTTTTCCAGGGCAGGCTGTTTGGATACATTATGGCGAACAAGGCCCCCCTTTTTCTCCCAGCCTATGGCGGAGTTTGTGTAAATTATCCTCCCGGAAAGTTGGCTTTGAAGTGGGTTTTCTTTTCTTTTTTTCTGAGCAGAGGATGGCTCTCACCTCACCCATGTGTGTTGATCACAACCTACCCTCTTATTAATTTCCCCACATTCCGTCTACGTTGCTTTTGTTCTTCCCACCAGCCATTCATCGCCTCCCATTTGCCTTTTTTTTTTTTTTTTTTTTTTTCCCCCCCCCCCACTGCTTCCACCCATCCCACAGGGCTCCTGCTTGTTTTACGTCTCATTGATGGGTGGGGTGGGGTTGAGGGGGTGGTGGAGGGGACGACTTGCCCCTGACCTCCACCGCTGAGCAGAAGCAGCAGAGTTACTTAAGAGGATTGCTCGCCTCGTCTGAGCTGCTGATTCACTATGTGTCATCATTGTTTTTGCTCAGAGATGCAAAAAGAAATCCTCTGAATATTTAACAGAACATCATTCACAATACAGGAATGACAAGATTCTTGGTATGAAAGCGAGTTCGGAGAATGACGGCGCTTATGTCAACAAGTGATTTAAAGTTGTTTATTTTATGGGCAGTTCATTTGTAATATTCATCTCTGACCTTTTTTGTATAAAGACACTGAAGGCCAGGTGACTCATGGCGAAGTGTCAATAGATGCTCAATATAAACACCTGGCTCGCACCCGCCAGAGGAAATGCATAACAGTATGTTGTGTTCAAGTTCCTGTCTTCTTTCAGACACTCTGGATTATGGAAGATTAGATTAAATCCCGCCGGTAGCATTTGTGCTGCTACCCAGCCAGAGACAATCTATCCTGTCCCTTTTGTTTCTAGTGCGTGGAATTTCAATATTGTAGCTGTCACATCATCATTTGAAAGGGTATTTATGCATTGTCTTTCTCAATCCTATTTATCAACATCTTCATTCTTAATCTCGGTTTTACAACCAGCAGGGACAATGCAGCTCAATTTGTCATGAAAGTGTTTGTAAAGAGGGTCGGCGGGTGCAGCACAGCCACCCAGTTAACCTCGCTGTACAGGTATTGTTAGGCACCACCCTGTTCCCCCGGTCATTAGAAGGTACTTGGGTCTCTTCAGTTGTTTTTATTAGAAGCTTTGTTACCAGGTTGGCAAATTCTTCTTCAATCCAGCAACAGAAACCTCTTTCTTTTTTTTTTTACACCAGCCATTTCTTATGTAAATGCAAAAGGTGTGTTTACGTGGACATGAGTATCTTATCCCAGTGTTTATCATATTCGGGATGTGATGTTTACATGGAGCATAAATAAATCTGGTAATTCAGTGAGAACTGTCTTTTAATACATGAAACAACTATAGTAATTCTACATTTTTTTTTTTTTTTTTTTTTTATATCTTTTTCTCGTGATAACCCCTACTGCTTCTGGCTGGTGCACATTGAAATCATGATTGGGGGGGAAAACAAAGTAATTTTCTCTAAATGAAAAACATAAAACGTTGCCAACACTCCATCTAGTATTATCTTGTTTATTTAGGTTATCTAGGGATAATATGTTAGAATGCATGCTCAAACACAAAAATGGGACACTTCGACACCTGATCGGACCCTACACACTCATGTAATGTCTCTATTATTGAAGACATTGGAGTAAAGCTGTGTTTTATTCTTTTTTGCATGTCCATGTTTTGCTTACTGGCTTCAAGGCTTTCCATCAGTAAGGCTCATAAAATCATATCTGGTCAGCAGCTGACTCAAGCCCCCAGACATAACAACCTTTCTCCAAATGCATATGCTCTCATGAGCAGATGAACACTTTCAATGGCGTCAATGTCAGTAGCACAACCTTGACAACATTAAAAACAGACGTGTTTTTATTATTTCTTCTGGCAATTGGCTTTGTTACAGGCCTCTTGCGGAAACACAAATGAGTGCTTGCGATTTTAGCTCGGCCTGTTCCTAAATTTGTTGGAAACGGTAGAAATGTATTCTTAACTCCTCACGTGCTTTTAAAGAAGCACATCATGGATTTCAAAGATTTTCTGTCAGCATTTCGACAATCATTTTGTGAATTTACGTCGCCCTTAATGCTGACCATGGAAGGCAACATGCTGTACGGGGCCATTTACTAAACTAAACCCTCTGAGATCCTCCAGTGGATCTGTTATTAATCACTTTTAGAAACGGTGGATGTTTACAGTAGCACAGAAATCTGCCTATTTGTAGGAAGCTATAAAACCTAGACATATTAATGTAATCCAGGCTTGAAGCCCGATCACCCACTGATGGCTTTATGCTGAAGCCTGTTTAAAGCCGTTCTTCAGAGACCAACAGCCTGACACTGTTTGCTTTTTCCATGTTGTGTGTAATGTCGCTGGAGTTGTAGACACTCTAGCTTTGTTTTCCTGCTTCTTAACCCTTCTCCTCCACTTGCAGGACGGCTTGGATGCGCTGGTGTACGACCTCGACTTCCCTGCCCTGAGGAAAAACAAGAGCATCGACAACTTTTTGAGTAGATGTAAGTAGCTCACATCATGCATCCCCCCCCTTCATGTCCTCCTTTATCATTGATCTCCGCGTCTTTCACGTGAACCATTAATGTTTGCAGACCCCGTTACATATGGGTACAGGACCAGCCTCAGAACAAGAAGGCTTGTTTTTTGGGTCACAGCCCCCCAGGCTTGGACACAATAGGTGTCTGCTGCTTAGTGTCCCCAACAAAGGGGCTTTCATAAATGGCTGGTGACCCACATGATGCAGATCGCGATGGTTTCTCTTTTTCCCAGTGCCCACAGACTGGGGAACCTCATAACTACAATACCGATCAAAGGCGGATAGTGAGGATAAATCTATCTTTCCTTGACAGATCTAGTGTAACTGCCTAAGTCTTTGCATTCATACTTTAAGTGTTTGTTTATCCCAGAACTTGTTCTTGTAAAGCCAGCAATATCTAATGTGGGGGGCGGAGCATCAGTGTTATATCTTCAGCATATACATCTTTAATTTCCCTGAATTGCATATAGGCAAACGTATATCTAAAACGCCTGCAACCAAACTAAACAACAAATGTCACCTCCCACTCACATTGGTATTACTCAGCCCTGTTCTCCCTCCCTTTGGGGCATGTTTCGTAACCGTCACTTTTTATTTTCCTCGGTTTCTCAAGACTTATTCCCCAGTAAATAAACGTTGCACTGAAATCTATTGAGATACATATTCATGTGTAGCATTGATCGGCTAGTGACAGCTTGCATGGGGAAACGATTGCAGCTCTTTCTGCCTGCAGACGACATAGCTGTTTATTTTTGTGTTCTCTTTAGGTCTTTTTTATCAGTGTTTCATATGATGATGATGATGATGATCAGCTCAACCTACTGTAAACCCCTGGGCTAAAACTGCCATTAGGCCTCAATCACTCTTGGTACAGTACTTTTGCAGATAGCGGCCAAGCGTTGGAAGTGCATTGACGGATGTGGAGTAATGGATGAGCTGTCTTATGAGACGCTGGTCCTCAGTAGCATGCACTGCCTGAGGGACTCTTGGCTCTGAATGCTCTCCTCCATGCGTCGTGCCTTGGCACTTGATCACATCAGCTGATTGCTCTATTGTATACATGCAGAGCCCTACTGGAAATAATCCTCCTCCACCCCACACACACACACACACACATGCAAATACACACAGTATATCTGTGTAGCAGCAACAAGAAATCCTATTTGTACCATTTCTAAAACATAGTTTGTGTCTTCTTGGTCCTCTGGGATATTTTCTGATCCCAGGAACCTCTGCTCACAGTGGAAATGACTCACTCTGAAATATTCTTATTCTAATATCCCGTGCCTCGCTTTTTATTTTTTTATTTATAGATCAATTGAACTTGCATTCCCCCGCATCCCTCTTTTTTTTTTTCATGCGTTCCGGTGCCAGTTATGACCCATGTGAATTGAAAATGATCCCCCCCCCCCCCCCCAGTTCAACTATGACCAAATTTGGCTTGGCAGTGAATACAATCTCCCCTCAGGGAGCTTGTATTGTTACATCAGAGAGAGGCCAACTCTCAGTAAGCAACAAACTAGACCGGAACAGCAGCTCTCAGCTGTGCAGAGGCGCTTTTTCTGATGTGTTTGCCAACAGGTTGGATGTTTGTATGTAAGTCAGTCTGTGCTATATGTAAACAGTACATTTTAATTACGTCAGGAAGTACAAGACAGGGTAGCTGATCTCCCTTACAACATGCAACCCCTGGAAAATGTATTGAAACAGAAAACCCTTACTCTGCTAACTCTCTCAGGCATCTTTTACTGTGTTAACTTGAAATATAAGCATCCTAAAGGTTGGAGCAACAACTCAAGCTTCTATAACTTCTATTTTCTAGTAACATCCATCTTTACTTGTTTCTTTTTCCAGACAAGGAAACCATTAGTAAAATCCGTGATCTACGCATGAAAGCGGTGGACTATGAGGTGGTTAAAGTTATTGGGAGAGGAGCGTTTGGAGAGGTGCAACTGGTAAGAATGCTATTTTGTTTTGTTCTTCTTTTTGTCTTTTTTCTAAATATGCTGTCTATAAACAGTTGAAGTTGTACAAGTGTTATAGTCAGTATTTTCTTTTTCTATTAGTTCAGAAATAATTTAATATTCTTTATGTGTTAAAAAAATACTTGAATACGCCTAACTTGATTGTCACCACTTCGTCTTTTCAAGGTAAGACACAAAGCAACGTGCAAGGTTTACGCCATGAAGCTGCTGAGCAAGTTTGAGATGATCAAGAGGTCGGACTCGGCTTTCTTTTGGGAGGAGAGGGACATCATGGCTTTTGCCAACAGCTCATGGGTGGTGCAGGTACGATGTGGTCGAAAAAAAGCATTTAAAACCCTACCTAACCTACTGTGGTATTATTGTATGTAGGCCACACCTATATATTCCCAGCCTTATGTGTAGGTCTGAAAAGAGATTTCTTCACTCTGACTGGTATTTTTAATTCATTATTTTAACAAATCATTTCTTCTGTTTTCTATTCTGCAGCTCTTTTTTGCATTCCAAGACGACCGCTACCTCTACATGGTGATGGAATACATGCCGGGTGGCGACTTGGTAAACTTGATGAGCAACTATGACGTCCCAGAGAAGTGGGCCCGCTTTTACACAGCCGAAGTGGTGCTGGCTTTGGACGGAATCCACTCCATGGGCTTCATTCACAGGTAAACTCCTCCCATTATCCACATCTCCTCTGTGATTGTTGGTTTGCTTTTCAGATCGGGTGCAGTCAAAGAAAATTATTTGATTTATTTTCTAATTGAAAGTGCTATTTCTGACATCTGTGAGCCAGTTAAGGTTTCATAATCTGTTCGGAATTGCCTCTGAAACCTCTTCAAAAGGGAAGGTGTTAAACCATTTCTCTTTTATGGTTCTTGACAACGGAGATACGCAGTAGGATCTAGAAGGTGTGGTAGCGACCTATGATCTAAGGGGGCTTTGTAATAAGCAGGAAGTCCAGGGTCAGAAGGACTGTTTTTAGCATAAAAAAAATGCTTGTTCCTTGCTAGTGTTCTTCTAACTATTGGTGTAAAACTGGGACTCAAAACTAATGCTCATCCAACATTACAGTGTTCTATATCTTGTTTATTTTTACCCAGTTTAATATCTAGTGTATCAACTCTTAACACGTTAAACTCTTAAAATAAGTTGTAATTGCTGTAACTGTTGTCTCATTTCTTCACTGGACAGCGTTATGATATAATACTTTCTATGCACAACAGCCGTGACATTTAAAATAAAACTTTTTTTTAAATGCTCACTGATTTTATTCTACCCACTAAGCTCTGTGCACAGCTGTGATGGTGGGGAAATTCACATCATGACAGTTGTATTAAATAGCTCTCTGTTATTTTCCCGTTGGCTGGCGTTGCTGGAAGTTGTTGTGAAAGGGATTTTCAAGAAAACATAAATTCCGCTCTCTTGGGTCCCAGCCTCTTTAATACCTCATGACAGCTGACCTATCACTGCAGAACCTTCAGACACTTCTGAATTGGAGAGCTTTTTTTCCCCAAGTGGCACCCTCAAGCAGCTCTAACCTCAACATGTGCACAAAAACACACGATTTAGTTTTCTTATTGTATACTTGATATTTATGTTTTTGTTTTGTGGTGTTGTATAAGTGTTTGACGTCGCTGTATTTCTGCCTTCTCAGGGACGTGAAGCCCGACAACATGCTGCTGGACAAGGCAGGCCATCTAAAACTGGCAGACTTTGGGACCTGCATGAAAATGAACAAGGTGTCACATTTAATTTCTGTCACCATAATAACAAATATTTACAATGTGTTTGGTGATAACATTTAAACATGCGATTTTTTTTTTTTACTGATAATCCATGTATTTTCTCTGAAAAACATTATAGCTTTATAACAGATAATTATTTTAAGGAATTCATTATTGTGAATAACTACTGAACTTTTAATGATTTTTTCCCCCTCTTCAGGACGGTATGGTACGATGTGACACAGCAGTGGGAACTCCAGACTACATTTCGCCTGAGGTACTGAAATCCCAAGGAGGAGACGGCTATTATGGCAGAGAGTGTGACTGGTGGTCAGTGGGAGTGTTCCTGTACGAAATGCTAGTTGGTGAGTCTTTCATTAAATATTTCCCGTAAAGGTTAATGTTATTATACCTGTCATAAATTGTATTACTGGAACGAGGTTTATGTTAAAAAAAAAAGAAAAAAAGCCCTGAATTATTTTTACCATTCTCTCCATTATAAAACACAACAGTGAGACTCTGAAGCTTTCCTGTATGTTTTGTTTATGTTCAGTTTTTAATCTCTCCTGCAGTTTGTTTTTACCGTGGACATGACAGTAACCCACGGCTCTTGTTTTTTCATCCGTTGTGCACAGGCGACACTCCCTTCTACGCAGACTCCCTGGTGGGGACCTACAGCAAAATTATGAACCACAAGAACGCCCTGACCTTCCCTGACGACAGCGACATCTCCAATGACGCCAAGAATCTCATCTGTGCTTTCCTGACTGACAGGTTAGATAGCGACACCCCCCCCCCTCTCTGTGTTTAGGCATTGATTGTTTCCTGGGTTAGACGATCCTCAGTGGAAAAAAAATCTTGATTGACATATACATAAAAACGTAGAAGATGTGCCTCTTTGCTTAGAGATGTTTAAGAACTGCTTCTGCTGGTGTGATGAGAATCACACACACAACTGTTGAAATGATCAAGAATCAAACTAAGTACTTCCTCCCTGACCCCCCCCACAGGGAAGTTCGACTTGGCCGTAACGGTGTAGACGAGATCAAGAGGCATCCTTTCTTCAAGAACGACCAGTGGGCATGGGAGAACATCAGAGATAGTAAGAACATTGTCACTGTCACAGATTACGGATTACTTTCACACCGCCCGTTTCATTTGGCGGTCTGCTTACTGTTTCTTTAATCACGGAGCCAGCGATCATGTTTTCCATTTGACCTACTACAGACATTCGCAGGAAATTCTTGTAGACGAGCCATTCATTCAGTATCCTTTCCAAGACCTAAACGTGATTCCTGCTCAAAAGGAAATAATTGGCAGCACAGCTCTTTTTTTTTTTTTTTTTTTTTTTTTTTTTTTTTTTTGGAGGCCAACAACGGGTAGAAGCAGTCCATCACAAACATTAATGCACCGGGATTGACACTGGAGCAGAGAGAGAGAGAGAGAGAGAGAGAGAGAGATTAGAAATGTAGGGACAAATCCAGGAGCTATAGCCAGTTCTTCAGCGGCTTTATGTTTAATACTTCACTAGGCTGAAGTCAGCACTTTAGTGTTGGCCACCCCTGCCGTTCCACTGGCTGACCAGCCCTGCTTACTGGCTGGTTTCCCTTTAAAAAAAAAAAAAAAAAAAAAAAAAAAAAGGGTTTCAAAAGAGATCTGTGATCCAGAAATAACTCTGCAGAGAAACGTTGAACACACGTTTCTGTGTCTTTTTTTTATTCTATCTGGAAGGTAATCCACTACAAAATACAGTTATGGCAGATTACAAAATAAAAGATCAAAGAACATGTTTTACATGATTTGGAATAAGTGACAATTTTCAAGACCTAATATTGGCATATAAATTAAACATACATTTGCATCTCTAACTAATGATAAAGAATGAGCATTTTGGTGGCTAACAGATATTGACTTGCCAATCACTTGAGGTCTCTCTTCTGTAACCTGTGATTTACTTTTTTGCTGAATCATGGACTATGCCAATAACACACAGTGACTTATTATATGTAACGGACCGGTGGTCCTGTTTATCTGTTTATGAATCTTCCATCTTTTCGTGCAGCGGCTGCCCCAGTAGTGCCTGAACTGAGCAGTGACGTGGACACCAGTAACTTCGATGACATCGAGGAGGATCGGGGAGAGGAGGAGACCTTCCCCATACCAAAGGCCTTTGTGGGCAACCAGCTCCCCTTCGTCGGCTTCACTTACTACAGCAGTCAGCAGTAAGTCTGCCAGACAAGTTCAAAATCAACGTGCAGGATTGTTGGTTCGATTTCTTGTAACATAAAATTGCCCACGTAATTACAGATGTATATGTAAATGTATGATATTTTTACAGTGATTTTCTGTAATGATGATGACTTGAGGATCTGTTCATCAGTAGTCCAAGACTTAAAGGAGAACACCACCTAAATAAAGAATAGTATTAGTATAAGTTCTGCAAATCTACTCAGAACATTCCCCCGGGTGCTTTCAGTGTCATACGTAACATCTGGAGCAGTTCCACATTTGATGACATCACAGATTTGTGTTTTTGCAGTATATTTTTGGGGGATTTAGGAGAGAGTTGTTCCTGTTTAGCAATATTTTAAGACCATAGGAACACTTTTTATGAATTAAAACAATGGGCCCTTTTAAGATGACTTGTTTAAACTGTTTTCATGGTAGAAATCAATTTGTCTTAGTAAACTCCTGTGGTTAAGAACATTGGAATATGTGCTTATTTGTTCTGTGGAGAAGCAGTGGTAGTTTTTAGTTTTCACCTTAAGGAGAGGTTTCATTTATAACTGTTGTGATTATGTTTCAGTAATTAAACATGTTCTGTTTCCAGCCTTGTACGCAGCTCCAGTGCCGCCACAAAGGCCAGTGACAAACGTAGCAGCTCCACAAAGGAAGACAAGAGTCATGTAAGTTGAAGACTAGAATTTTTTCTAGTTTTGAAATCTGCCACTTTCTTTGATTTCCCTTAATGCAGGTATCTGCAACATCTGTCTGTAACTATGAAGATCTAAGATTGTTTATTGTCTGTTTAAAGCTGGAGAGCCTGCAGAAAAAGATTTACCAGCTGGAGGAGCAGCTCCACAGTGAGATGCAGCTGAAGGATGAGTTGGAGCAGAAGTGCAGGTATGGAACAAGAATTTCATTCATATACAAAAAGGTAGCAGCTACACAGTCAAAGCACAGACCAGATGCAAATTCTTTAATCTCATAGACGGGTCGCAAAACAGACAACAGCATCACAGAGAGTGAGAAGACGCATTACTTCTAAATAAAGTCATGTTATTGTTTCTAGTTAAATTTTGATATTTGCAAATGCTGAATGGGCCATAGATAAATGATCATGTCACAGTGCCAGTGGGTTCTTTTCCTCCTGGTTGCATGCATATTCCTGATTGTTTATAAAGAGTAAACCAGACACAGCAATGTACAGCCGCTTTTTATTTCAGAAATATTCAATGTAATTAAGTATTTTTCTGTTCTCCACAGGACATCAAACACAAAGATCGACAAGATCATAAAAGATCTGGATGAAGAGGTAAAATGCTGACTTTTTCTTTTTACTTTCAACATTCTTTTTATGGCATATTATACAGTTCTTGTCATATTTGCTGCTTTAATTGCAATTAAATCCATAAAAGTAAACTGCATCTACAGCGTTTGTTTCGGTAATGGATCGAAAAGGAATCAAATGATGACATTGAATAAATTACAGTTCAGGGGCTTAAATTACGAGCTGGTTTCTTCCTGCCACATCACATCTGCTCTGTTCTTCCTTGCCACAGGCCAACATGAGGAAGAGTGCGGAGGCCAGCATGTCTCTGCTGGAGAAGGACAAGATCATGCTGCAGCACAGATTCACAGAGTACCAAAGAAAAGCTGACCAGGATGCAGAGAAGAGGCGCAATCTGGAGAATGAGGGTAAAGATGATGAGGTGCCGCTGACGTATGATGCAGACACTGTGCAATTTAAGTATATTTGTAGAGTGAAGCGCGGATGCGGTCAGTATTTGAGTTTTACGTTACAGTTGATCTGGTCAAAACATATTCCACCAAATGGATTAGCTGGTACCCTGGTATGACCCTCAAACTGCGCCAACTCCAGATCTAGTTAACTGGTAAACCATGCTCATGTTCGTCTGACTTTCCCATCGATTTGCAACAGAAGACAGCTCTAAGTGGATTAACAGGCAACAAGCTGCTAGAGTTGAAGATTCGATATGCTGTGCGTGTCGTTTGCTTGACTTTGTTTGGGGGTTTTAATATGAGCTTATGGCGCATTCAAGTCCTCCTCGGATGGTCCCATTTGCGGAGTTTGTAAATCGCTCTGACTTCGTTGTGTTCATGAGCTTTAAGTCATAATGTGGAAACAGCATGGACGCTACAAAGAAGATATGTTATATTTTATTGCTGAAATTGTTTAAAACAACATTCTATCGTAGTATGCTGAATCAATTTAAAGCTTTATATTTTTTTATTTTGTTTGAGACTTGATGCACCACTACATTACACTTTTCTAACTAATTTGGTTACTCTACGTGGACAGCACCCAACGGTTACAACCTAATACCATATTACAAAATATATATGACCAAAAAATTGATATGTAACATGTAAATAAATAAAAGGTTTCTTAACGTTCTTTTCATTCACCATGTTTCCGTTAATTGACGCCAACTCGGCAAGTTCTGTATCAACATTTTCGCTGACTTTCCGAGTTGTTGTTCCAACTACCAATGAGCGTACTAGTTTTTCTGAATATTTTGACACCACACAAATGCAACATTTAATGAAGCCCTGTCTAATTAATTCACTATCTTTTTTTTTTTCTTTTCTTTTTTTCTAGTGTCGACTTTAAAAGAGCAACTTGAAGATATGAGGAAGATCAACCAGAACTCTCAGGCCTCAAATGATAAGATCATCCAGCTGCAGAATCAGGTATACAGCAGACACATGCTCGCACACAAACACACAGTCTGGACTAGATCAGGACAATATATTCAATATGTCCTGGTCCTCTGTTTTGATTGACAGATGGAAGAGGCCAACGACCTCCTGCGTGCAGAGTCGGACACAGCGGCGAGACTGAGGAAGAGCCACACGGAGATGGCCAAGTCCATGAGCCAGTTGGAGAGCTTGAACCGCGACCTGCAGGAGAGGAGCCGAGCCTCGGACGGGGAGAAGGCCCAGCTGGAGAAGGAGCTCCTGCTTCTTCAGAGCTCCCTGGACTCAGAGAGGAGGAACTACAGCCTAGGCTCTGAGGAGATCCGGGAGCTGCAAGGTGACCCACTGACATATGCAAATGCAGCAGTAACATCCATAACAAACCATAAATCTTTTTTATGGTTAGATTACTTTTAAAGACAAATACAGGGTTGTATTAAGTACCTAAGATTAAAGAAGAGTGCAGCATTTAGTAAATTAAACCATCTCAATGTGGTTCCAAATAACAATTTTAATCCTACGATCGTTCAGGCATTTGAGACAGCTGCAGAAATTCCCATTTTAGAATCAACCACTGATGTGTGAGACTTGCCCAAACACTGACAACGCCCACAGCCATCAAATCAGTCTCGGATTAATATGTCGGCTGGTTATCTTTTAATTTGAACAAGCCTCAGAGTTTTAGAATAAGTGGGGAAGGAGGGACGGAGTCACTTTGAGAACAGTAAAAAAAAAACAAGTATTGTGTGTTTTTTGTGGTGAAAGTTCTTGACATTGACGTATATAAATAAAAAGGGTTTTTTTTTGCAATGAAAATGCCAGCTTCATGTCATATTCACCGTAAGTGACAATTTGTCTTTATCGTCCGTTCTCAGCGAGGATGTTAGGGCTGCAAGAGGACAACAAAAACTTGAAGCACAGCCTCTCCAAAGTGGAGTCGGAACGCAAGCAGGCCCAGGAGAGGAGCAATAACCTGGAGAAGGTATACACAAGAAGTACTAGTAGTAACGTGTGCAACATGTGTGTGTGTGTGTGTGCTTCAACCCTATCAAATTTGAGGAATTGCTGTTATTTTGTGTATTTCTACCCAGTTGTGTGCTCAGCTGGCCTTCATGTTGTTTCGTTGTCGTTCCCCCTCCACACAGGAAAAGAACAACCTGGAGATAGACCTGAACTACAAGCTGAAGACGTTGCAGCAGCGTCTGGAGCAGGAACAGACTGAGCACAGGGTGACGCGGGCACAGCTCACTGACAAATATGAGTCTATCGAAGAAGCCAAATCAGCTGCCACGAATGGTATTCCGGTCCTCTGTCAGTGCATGTCCTGCTCCGCTGTTTTTTCTTTCCCTGCTTTGTTCTATTCGCTGTCTTATGTTCCTCCAATCCTTCTTGAACTTCTGTATCTTCATTTTTATTGCCCCATCCTGCCTTTTTATTTTAATTACTTTCCTTCTAACCTCATCGTCCTCTTCCTGTTTTCATCTCCTGTCTACCATCTGATCAGACTGCAGGGGATGTTTTGGGTGGGGAGGAATTCAAGGAGTGTAAGCCAGGCAGCATGTCAGGACAGCGCCTCTTTGAATATTAGAGCAGGACTCTAAAGAAGCTTTTTCATGAGAATGATGATCTGACCGAGTGATTTCTTGCTAATTTCTTCCATGATAGTTCTCCTGCTGTTAGTTGAAGCTCGTTATTGTCAATATTACTGATTCCATTCAACGTTTCTGTTTTTCCTCTGGATTTTATTGCCCCAATGCACAAACACATTGTGTTCTCAGCTACAAATACAGAGTGGAAATGACAGGAAAAAAAATCTACTTAGAACAGTTACAGCTCAGTGTATGCCTTTTAGTAAAAGAAAATGAAAAACAATGGTGAAATATACTCATTAGCGACTGATAATTAGATTTTGTGTTGATCCTGTTCCATCACATTTTTTCTTGTTGATGGAGTTGATATTCTTTCAGTTTTACAAGAACAAGAACGTGACCATTTTTTTCCCCTGTCACTGTCCTTCTCCAGCTGTTCAGCAGAAGATGTCTGAGGAGAACGGCGCGAGGATGCGAGCGGAGAGCCGGGTCGTGGAGGTTGAGAAGCAGTGCTCGATGTTAGAGTTTGACCTCAAGCAGTCTGTGCAGAAGATGGAACAGCTGATGAAGCAAAAAGAAAGGCTGGAAGACGAGGTAAGTAACCCCACCTCACTCTGGCATTATGTGTGCCTTGCATCAATGATATAGCTCACCTCCATCATGTCCTCCTTCCACAGGTGAAGAATCTGCGGATACAGGGAGAACAGGAGTCAAGCAAGCGTGTCCAGGCTCAGAACGACCTGAAGAGCCGCATGCAGGACGTGGACCGTCTCAGGTGTACGGAGAAGCAGCTCAAACAGGAGATCAACACGGCACTAGAGAGTAAACGCTCGCTGGAGTTCCAGCTGGCACAGCTAACCAAGTGAGTGGCTTTTCTGCACTTCTTTATTTTTTTTGTCATGTATTTCTGCATATTTTGTCCAACCACTCATCTCATTACATCAAATATTATCTGCATGCAATGTGCATAAAATAAACAGAACAGCAAACATCATGAATAAAATAAATACTTGCATTATGTCTATTGGGGGAAAAAAAACCAATATTTGAGGTTGCTTACACCATTGTGCCAGTTAATTTTACTCGGAAATGGACTGGCAGCAGCTCCAGCCAGAAGCTGTAATTTTCTGTTTCTGCTGCACTGGGCTGTAATGCTCTTTGGAAGTCAAGGCGTAAATTGCCCTACAATTGCCTGCTATTTTCAAAATAGTGCTATTATTCCAGCTTAAGGGGTGACCAATGCCAAAGCTGTTCTCCAACACTGTTTACATCAAAGGATTAGAGTTTAGCGTCCAGCTCCATCCACTCCGTTGCTAATCCCCTGGCTAGTGCTGCAGCCTGTGCTGCTGGTCGTGGTGCTAGTTACGTTTTACTACAGGCATGTTTGGGAAGTGCTCAAACTAACGAGTGTTTAAAATCAGCTTATAGCTTATAGCTTAGATACGTAGAATTAATGACGAAATGAAAATGAAGCTCTTAACGTCTTTGGTTGATGTGTTAACAGACAATACAGAGGCAATGAGGGACAGATGAGGGAACTTCAGGACCAGCTTGAGGCCGAACAGTATTTTTCTGTAAGTATAAGTCCCCAATGTTTCTGTCTTCTTTATTAAATGTGAAGGCCACTGGCTTAAACTGTCTGTCTGCCCTCCATCAGACGCTTTACAAAACTCAGGTCAAGGAACTAAAAGAGGAGATCGAGGAAAGGAACCGGCAGGTACAAGAGGCTCATAAAAAGGTGCAGGAGTTGTGCAGCGAAAGGTAAGAGAATCTGTTTTATCTCTTTTATTGACGGAACCACCCAAATATCAGCTAATGGTTTTATTCTGAGTACTACTGTGATAACAATACGGCTGAGGAGACGTAGGGTAAAATGACTAAATAAAACTTATCATATTTGTTTTATCCTGGATATAGGGACTCCCTGTCCGCCCAGCTGGACCTGACGGTGACCAAGGCCGAGTCGGAGCAGCTCGCCCGGGCCCTGCAGGAGGAGCAGTACTTTGAGCTCATCCAGGAGAACAAAAAGGCCGCCAGTAGACATAAGCAGGACATCGGGGAAAAGGAGTCTACCATTGCTCGGGTAAGCAAAACCAACAGCGTTTTATTATATCCCTCCACAATGCATATTATGTTGTCGTGAAAATGCATTTATTGTCTACATTTTGAGTGGGAAAAAGTGTTAATATGGACATTTTTCTGCAGCTTGAGGAATCCAATAAAACTCTGACCAAAGATGTGGAGAACCTCACTAGGGAGAAGGCTGATTTTAGTGAGAAGCTTATTGCTCAGGATGCAGGTACTGTCCTTTTAGTTGAACTTTCTCTCTCTTTTACTGCACTATGATTTTGTTGTTGCACAAGCTGAATCTCTTTTTTTTCTACACAGAGTATGTAGCTCAGAAGGAAGAGATTGAAAATGCAATCAAGGCCAACTATGACAAGGTCCTCAACACAGAGCGCACACTGAAGACTCAGGTAAGGATGCACAGTCTTAGTCAGAAGCTATTTTGCAAACACTGGTAATGGAAATGGAGAACGGTCACGGATGCTTTCCAACCATTTGAACTGCTTTTAATAAATCAGGCGGTGAACAAGCTGGCAGAGATCATGAACCGTAAGGACATGAAGCTGGACCATAAGAAGAAGGGCAGTACTGCCGACCTGCGGAAGAAGGAGAAGGAGAACCGCAAGCTCCAGCTGGATCTCAACCAGGAGAAGGAGAAGTTTAACCACATGGCCATCAAGTACCAGAAGGAGTTGAGCGAGATGCAGGCGGTAAGTTAGAGATGTTCCACAACACTAGAGCAGGGTAAAATCAAACGTTCAACCTCGTTTTTGTTTTTTTTAACGCACATCTCATGGCTCTGCTACCAACAGCAACTGGTGGAGGAATGCACATATCGCAACGAGCTGCAAATGCAGCTGGACAGCAAGGAGAGCGACATCGAGCAGCTCCGGCAGAAACTGAACGACCTGCACATGGATAACTCCAGCGTCACCAGCCTGCAGACCGATGAGACGGACAGCAACCTTGCAGGTGAGGTCACCACAGGGCCTCACTGGACACTGATGATGCTGTTCTTAATGAGCATTAGAAACTCAAGTAACAAATGCAGGATTCCTCTACAACAGTTTAGTGATAAAAGAACATCTAAACAGTCTGGGAATTGCCTATAAAGATGTAAATTATCGTTTTATTTCCTTTTTAATATGTTAACAATTCCCAAACTTCTAATATATGTGTTGACTTCCCAGGTTTCGGTTACAGTAGGTGGTACAGGGTACCTAAAAAAAACAAACAATTGTATGCAACAAAAAAAAAAAAATTCACGGGAAACTGATCATAATGTCAAGGACTAGGGTCAAATCCCACTTCCCATATGTAAGAGTTTGAATGATTATGTCTGTTATGAGCGAGCTCAAAAAACATTTGAAATTGGTCCGTTTCCTAGTTTAGTGGGGAGTGTTTAATCTTTGCTTTCAGGTTTGTTAAAGTAATGATTCACTGTTTTAGAATCCTATTTCTATTTAAGACATAATAGCAGATGCTTTTAGAACAGGCTGTTGGAAATGTGCCTGTGGTTTTAGATTTAGAAGGTTGATTTAGATTTTTAAGTCACCATACCGTCATCTGTACGATGATTAGCATCTGTTCAAAATTCATGATCGTACCTTCCTCTAACGTATATCTTTTATTCACCAACATGCCTTGTTATAGGTCTGTTTACATACATGCTGGTGTCTGTGGTTAAATCATTCTCTCTCTATTTCCCTCATGTCCAGTCGGTTCTCTTCTTATCTTTGTAACATCTATTCCTTTCCCTCTGTGAGTAACTGAGTGGACGAGCCCCTCTTGCCTGGCCTGTGCTGCAGCTGTTGTGTTTGTGTCTTTTTTGCCCCCCCGATTTTATAGAAAGTATTCTTTTACCAGAGGTTAGAAAACCCATCTTTTATGTCGGGGAATTCAACAAGACTTTTGAAAGACGCCTGATGGAGTGGAGGGACAAAATATCTGTTCCAAATTGTCTGACCCCCTCAAAAAAATGAACAAGGCAAACTTGAATGTGATGCAAAGCAAAGATGCTGGCAGTGAACTTGCTTAATATCACGAAAGTCTGGTCCCAACGGCAGAGGTAACCACATCAGACCAGAGGTTACCGTCATACTAGACTACGCCCTGTGTGAGGTCTACCGCCTCACACTCAGCACCTTTCAAAACGTGTCTTGAAACCGAAACGCCTGTTTTTTTTAAATTCATGGCCCTGTGTGCTACAAACACTTGACACACTTATCGTTACTTTTGTCGTCAGCATGTTCACATAGAAGTACTGCTCGTTTTGGACACAAAGATCACTCCCCCACGATGTCACATTGAGCTGACGAGCCCCTCTTAGTTCACCGTTCCCTTTTTTAGCTTATGTTGTTTCAGCTGCATGCACTTGAAATTATCATTTAAAGCACCAAATAATGGATTTAACCTGCAATGCACATGGTTGTTTCTACGATAGGAGTGATCAAAGCTACTTCAGAGAAAATCAAAACCAATTCTTGCTGAAAAAGGAGCTTAAATTTGAAATAATAATCCCCCCGTGCTGTGCTAACGTGCTGTAAGAAGGACTTACCCAGGTCTAATATGTTCCTCCTGCATGGGGAGTGTGCAGTAGCAGCATGGGAAAAATCTAAACTCATCTCTAATCACTGCAGTTACCTTAACGCTGGCAGGACTCCTTAAGGGGTTCACTTGGTATTTTGAAACAATTATGACCTTTTGTCAGTTAATGTTTTCATTTTTTTCCCCCTCAGTTGAGTTTGGATTTAAACACTGCATGGCCTTTTTTTCCCCACAGTGCATTACATTCACTGCACAGATTTGTAATTTTTTTTGTTGCATCTGGGCTGCTTTTCAGAATCCAGATTGGAGGGCTGGCTGTCAATTCCCAACCGTACTAATATCAAACGATACGGATGGAAGAAGCAGGTATGTGTTTCCTCTGAACACCTGTTTTTTTTGTTTTTTTTTGTTGTTGAAGTCTGTTACGGTTTGTTGAGAATGCCGCAAAATCTGTCTTCCTCTCACGGTCCTTTTTTTAAATATTTAAAGTATGTGGTGGTGAGCAGCAAGAAGATTCTGTTCTACAATGATGAGCAGGATAAGGAACAGTCCAACCCCTCAATGGTACTAGATATCGAGTAAGTATTTTTCTTGCTTTTTTTTGCATCACATTTTTGCATTTCTCCTGCAAGAACATGAATTATTGGGTTGTGTTTACAGGATAGTAAAGGTTACAGTATTATTGATATGTAATGGATAATTATGTGCCTTCCTGTGCAGCAAACTGTTTCACGTGAGACCAGTCACACAAGGAGACGTGTACCGAGCCGAGACCGAAGAGATTCCAAGGATATTCCAGGTCGGAGGCTCCTTCCTGTTCTGGAGATTTCTCTAGAATTTCATATTTCTGATGTCAAAATGTCAAGTCGGATTCCATTCAGCCACAGAAATGCTTATTTTAGTGCACATTGTTTTGACGTTGGCCCCCCTCTCTCGCTCCGTCCGCTATCAGATCCTTTATGCCAACGAGGGAGAGTGCAGGAAGGAGGCGGACATGGAGACGGTCCCTCAGGGCGACAAGACCAACTGTCTCCCACACAAAGGCCACGAGTTCATCCCCACGCTGTACCACTTCCCTTCCAACTGTGAGGCCTGCTCCAAGCCTCTGTGGCACGTCTTCAAGCCGCCGCCGGCCCTCGAGTGTCGCCGCTGCCACGTCAAGTGCCACAAGGACCACCTCGACAAAAAGGAGGATGTTATTGCTCCTTGCAAAGGTAAAAATCCTCGGCGGTCTAAGCTGTTGATGGACAAACACGTTAATATCTTTTATTTTTCAAGAAGACAGGCTGTCAATACTTTCCAGAAATTGACTCTAAATGAGTTTGAGTTAAACATGGCACACGAGTTACTTGCTGCTTTTTTAACTTTAAAGGTCCATCCGCAGTTTTTTTTGTGAACCAGCAGAAGTTATGTTTACCTTTTTTGTCAAGTTTTTTTAAATCCTGCATTTTTTTGGATCAATGTTTAGCAGCCTTCTTAACTTCTTTCTTGGTAGATTACAGCCTAACTTGTTGTGCTACTGCCACCTGTTGATCAGTGGAGGAGTGTGTTTTGTGTCACAATCGTACATATGCAATATTCTTCCTTATACCCATGCACACGGTAAATAAAACGGGTACACTCTGATAGAAAAACACTAGGAGACAAAAACTCCACAAAGACCCTTTAATATTACATATCACTACCAACAAAGTACTTTGAAACAATGCGACTCATTTAGCTGCCACTTAATGTTCTTAATGTGGGATAAAATTCAAGTCAGTGTGTTTGGTTTTAAGTAGCATTATGTCCCGTGAGTTATTACAGTAAATACAGCCATTACTGTAAATATCTTTAATATAAGGTAGAGTTTAAACAATTAGGCAATTAATCTTTTATGGTAAACAGAATATCTTTGGGTTTGTACTGTTGTAAAACAAGCTATTTAAAAAAAACAATGTTTTTAGGGGAAACTTTGACATGCAGGGTAGTTTTTTTAGGTCTTGATCTACAACCCCTTGTGCCCTCCTTCCACAGTAAACTACGATGTGACCTCTGCCCGGGACATGCTCCTGCTGGCTCTGACCCAGGACGAGCAGAAGAAATGGATCGGCCACCTTGGAAAGAAGATTCCCAAAACCCCGCCATCCACATTCTCAAGAGCCTCGCCTCGCTCCATGTCCACTCGCTCTGGACCGAACCAGTCCTTCCGCAAGAACCCTAAAAGCAATACGGGAAAGCTGAGGTAACTTGACAATTTTGTGGCCGATGTCTTGGCTGTTCTGTTGATGTTGCATGAAATACAATAAGGCTCTGTGCTACTGTTTTAGGCAGTGAGTGGGGGCGTGCTTCAGTCAGACGTCTTATTATGTAACCATCTGGTGGGCTGAGCTGTGGTCAAGTCAGTCGCGTGACCTGCTGTTTGTTTCCTGTGTTGTAGCAGAGCGCAGTCCAGCCTCCAAGCAGCAGACACAACATCCAGCACTTGTTGACAGGAACTTCTTCAGAAAGTGTTGATATTTTTTTTTTAGACTTTATTTTTTTTTTTTTCCCCTTCAGCTTTAAACTATTTATTAATTATGTTACTGGGTGTTTCTAGCACGAGACACTTCCTGGTTGGTTGGTTGGTTTGTTGGCTGGTTGGTTGGTCGGTTGGTTGTTTGTTTAACTCCTGGGCTCTTTCCAGTGGACACTTGGGGATTTTTTTTCTAATTGGCACTAATGTGTTGTTGGGTTCGGTAACTAACATAGACTCACTATGCAACTCTTCCATTAGAATGATCCGTATAAGGGATTTTTACATTGCCTGTCAAACATGATGCAAAGGTGTTAACGGTGTTGCAGTGTCTGTTAACCAGCTTCTCTGTTGTATGTTGACTTTGATTGGCTTACTAACCAAGGTAAAGATTTGTCTCTCTTTTACTGGACACCTGTGTTTTTGTGTTTTTTTTGTTTCAGCTAACCATCTGAACCGTTTGGATTTTTTTCTGGACTCTAAACTTTCCCCTCCTTCCTCATCCTCAAAAAAACGGAGAAACCTGTATTACATAGAAAATTCATTTTAAAAAAAAAAAAGAAAAAAAAGAAAGAATATATCAATAAATATCCGGCGCTGGAAAAATTGCAACACATATCAGACACAAGGCATCATGGACACAAAGAGGCCTAATACCCCGGGCTCCGCCATCTTTCGCCATCTTTCCACATTCAAGAGATAAACCGTCATTCAACTCAACAGACTTGCAGTTCACCATTTCTACCAGAAGATGGCACACTCGTCTTGGACTTAAGACGGACAGTGGAGGATAGATGGACTCATGTCATGGAGACGTTCTGTGTTTCAGATTATATGACAGTTATGATGGGAATGGGAAGGTAAACGGGGGTTTTGTTGGGACTCCTGCTAAGTATGTCTTCAGTTTAAGGTACCGTCATACAGGGATTGCGCATCTGCAGTGACTCGGGTGGAAAATGAATATCTATTTTGTCATTTTTTTCCCCCTACGCCTGACAGATATTGAAGCTAAATGCAAGCATGCTTCTGTTTCCAGTTAAAGAAAATGACTGATGCCTTTTATCTAATATCTCTGGCCTTTTTGCCTTTATTCTTATCACTCTGCAAAGTCACTTATCAGGTTTGGGACAGAGTATTGGGACATAAGTATTAGATGTTTTCGAGTATTGAGTGAGGAGCATGCAAGATCATCATTTAAATCTATGCATTATTTTTATCATAATTATTTTTATTGCTCCAAGCCATAAGGAATATCCCATTGTAATGGCATATAGGAGTCCTAAAAACTTAATAGATTTTTTCTGTTTATTTGGTACATTGTCTCTGTTCATTTTTTTTCTTGTGTTTTTTTTTTTTTTTTGTAATGTATTGCCTTACATTGATTCATAGATACATGGTTCAAAAGGAAAACATTAAGTTAACAAATGTAAAACTGCACTGTTTGAATTGTAAATTATTTGTAGACTAAACAGGTGTAGCATTTGGCCCACCTAGTGCCTTAACGTTTGGATATTGATTTTACTGCCATATCTGTTTTTCCTTTTCCTCCAAAACAAGACAAATCTTAACTCTTCCATCATTTATTTTTTAAGAAATCGCCATTCATGTGGTTTTATTGGAACCTCTTTTCTCTGGTTTAAGTATATAAAATATATATATTAGATTACCTCTCTATGGACACATTGCAATAGAGTTAGCGTGTCAAAAAGAAAGTCCCTGAACTCGGTTCATATCATAAGACAAATTTCAGTATGGTGTACCTAAAGGGAGCACATCTGTGTCAATGATTGTCCTTGTTAACAATTACGAGTTGTTTCTCTAACACGGTAATGTCCCGGTAATGCAAAACCCCCCCACAGTGTATATAATGAGAGCGACATAAGGATTATGGAATACCTCCGCAATCTTTTTATTTGTAACTTTTTGTTCAGTTAAAAAAAGCACTGGAACTATGATCTACTCTTGTCTTGGATAATTTGCATGGTTAATTGCATTGGAGTCCGCACTGATGGATATGTCAATAAACATATCTTTATCATTCACTGTATACTAGTTTTCACTACAGGAAATGAGTGGGTTCTTATATTTGTATTATCAGGCTTCACATGGGTCCATCTCAGAACTGGATTACCAAACAGACATATAGTGGCATCAGACACAGGGGCTCCTAAAAGCTTATTGTGTGTAAAGTGTTTTTTGAGTCAATTTATTATGAATTTATTGGGAAATATGTAGCACATGATCACCTGGTTTGTTAAGGTCCCTAAATTGTTTTATTTTCTAATTTTGTGTCTGAAGGGATTACTACATACAGTACCAGTCAAAAGTTTACACACAATAAGCTTTTAGGAGTGTTTATGTGTTGCATATTCTAGATTTAGTGTTTAAATTACCACACAGTTTATGTTTTCTAAGATATAAACAGTACAGACTACACAAAGAATATGAGGAATAACAGGAACACACAGGCTCAGGTGAGTATTTACAGTACCAGTCAAAAGTTTGGACACACCTTCTCATTCAACTACTTTGACGAATCTAAAATATAAAACATATTCTGGTTTGTTGAGCATTTGTTTGTTTACCACATAATTCCATATGTGTTCCTTCATAGTTTGGATGTCTTCAATATTAATCTACAATGTAGAAAGAAATAAAAATAAAGAAAAACCATTGAATGAGAAGGTGTGTCCAAACTTTTGACTGGTACTGTACGTCAAATCTAAAATCTACTTTTGTGCTTACATGGTTCATATTCTAGATTTAATGTTTAAATTACCACACAGTTTATGTTGTGGAAAAGTATTTTCTTAGATATAAACAGTACAGACTACACAGAGAATATGAGGAATACACAGGCTCAGGTGAGTATTTACAGTACCAGTCAAAAGTTTGGACACACCTTCTCATTCAACTACTTTGAATAACCTATTGTTGAGCATTTGATTGTTTACCACATAATTCCATATGTGTTCCTTCATAGTTTGGATGTCTACAATATTAATCTACAATGTAGAAAAAAATAAAATAAAGAAAAACCATTGAATGAGAAGGTGTGTCCAAACTTTTGACTGGTTTTTCTTTATTTCTTTTTTTTCTACATTGTAGATTAATATTGAAGACACCCAAACTATGAAGGAACACATATGGAATTATGTGGTAAACAAACAAATCCTCAACAAAAATGTTTTATATTTTTTATATTTATTATTTTATCTAAAATCTACTTTTGTGCTTACATGTTTCATATTCTAGATTTAATGTTTAAATTACCACACAGTTTATGTTTTCTTAGATATAAACAACACAGAGAATACACAGGCTCAGGTGAGTATTTATATAATTGGAGTGGAGAAAAAAATAAAAAAATCACCTGCAGTTTAGGATATTTGTGGATTTACCAAACCTCACCTTACCTTTGCATAAACACTGTCATAAAGAGCCCTGGGTGATCTGGGCGTGTGCAGCCTGAGCGCGGTGCTTTGCGGCAGGACGGATAGCAGATGTCAGATGTCTGCGCGCATCGATCGGCTCTCTGTTGTTGCAGCGTCATCCTGTTTGAATGAAGTTCAGACTGAGAAGCAGCCAACTCTTCACTGCGTGGACTGAAAACAGGCAACAACATTAAAAAACAAGAGTTGAGGGAGTAAAAAGGTTGCCAAACATGCCGGTGTTTACAGGTACGGTGTTATTTCAACACAACGTGAGTCTGCTGTCGTGGGGAATGACAGTGAACGCAGCGACTCTTCCACGTGTTTTTTTTGTGCAGTAACGAGAATTCCATGTAGCATGCTAAGCTAAGCTAAGCTAGCCTTTAGCATGATATGCAATTAGCAAGCTAGCCTGTCAAGTGTTGTTAGGCAACTTGTGGTGTTATTATTATTACAACAACAACAACGACAAAAAGGAGACAGAAGATGACTCCTGCTGTCGTGTAGTCACTGTTAGTTAAAGGAGGTTTACAGAATGTGTTTTAGTGAAGCCGGACATGCTAGCTAACATCTGAGCTTCTGAAGCTAAGGGGACGCTAACCAGCTAATGCTAGCTAACAGCTGAGCCAGGTGCTTTAAACTATCCTTAAATGGCTTCTTTCTTGTTAACATTGTCGGTTTAAGTCATATACATGTCCACGGATGTTGCACCAGTGTGACACCACACAATATTTTATTCTTATATATATATACACACAGTATGATTAGTAGAGCTAGCCATGCTAACGAAGCTAGCGCTAGCCCAACCAGGGGTGCACAGTGTTAGAAGCCCTTTAACGTCACTGCAATTGGGGTTTATTTGGAGACAAGCAATGCTTATACAACACGTGTTTCTGTTAAATGTGTTGGTGCGTTAACTTGCATTGTTTTGACAGCCAAACCCACTGTATATGTGTGCTTTCACTTTGAGTGGAGCTAGCTGTCTGATCCCCATTGGAGAGCTGTGCTGTGTCATGAGTTCACTCACACTGGGAGGCACTCACACTGGGTGTGTGTGTGTGTGTGTGTATATGTGCAATTATTCTGTCTTTTCTTTCCCCAGTAAATGTGAAATGGGGCAAAGAGAAGTTTGATGCAGTGGAGTTGAACACTGAGGAGCCACCCATGGTGTTCAAGGCTCAGCTCTTCGCCCTGACGGGAGTTCAGCCTGACAGGCAGAAGGTCATGGTGAAGGGAGGCACTCTGAAGGTACTGATAAACACAAGTCATGTGGCTCAGTGGTGCATGGGAGGAAACTATACTGTGCTGTAGGTTTAGTTTGTCGTGAAAGGATTTGTTTTGTTCACAAATCCCATTCCACGAAAAGACCAACCCCAACTACTGATCCTACTTACAAATATTGCCGATTTCGTCACATAGATATTACATTACATTACAGTCATTTAGCAGACGCTTTTATCCAAAGCGACTTACAATAAGTGTATTCAACATAGGTATTCAAGAGAACTACTAGACACCAGAAGTCATAAGTGCATCTCCTTTCTTAAACAAGCATCTAAGAGCATAAACCAGAGCAAAAGTATAGTGCAGAAAAACAAACTAGTACGAATACAATAAGTGCTGAGTGGAAGGCTCAGGGTAGTACTTCTTGAAGAGGTGCGTTTTCAGCCTGCGCAGCGACTCTGCTGTCCTGACGTCAGTGGGGAGTTCATTCCACCACTGTGGGGCCAGGACAGAAAAAAGCTGTGATCGGGTCGATCGGCCGCAGGGTTCTCTGAGCGACGGGGCAACCAAGAGGCAGAGGCAGCAGAGCGAAGTGGTCGGGCGGAGGTGTAGGGCTTGACCATGGTTATATACTGACATCTGCTATTTACAAACTATTAAAACACACCAATAACCCACACTACTTCATTCAGTGACCTGTTCCTGCTGTTGTAAATATTCACAAAAGAACCAAAATGTGTTTTAATCTAGAGCTGAAAACAGTACTGAACAAATTCACCTCTTCCTTTGATCTGAGTTATGTTTGTTGCAAACTACAATGCCCAGTTGTTTGTAAGAATTCAGTGAGCATTATGTTTTTATGAAACTATGTGATGACTTGGCCTGGGAGTAAGAAACCATAACGGCAGCCTTATCCCATAACTGTTTTTAAGAAACTAACCGATGTCTTGTTCTTATTCCAGGATGATGAGTGGGGGAACATTAAGCTGAAAAATGTGAGTATTTAAATGTTTTGTAACATGTATAACAAGCATTTCTTAGGTCACAGACCTTTACTACCAAATTTATTTTCACATTTAAGTGAGTTTCTGTGTATTTCTATTCTCCTTGTAGGGAATGACTCTGCTGATGATGGGCTCAGCAGAAGCCCTGCCAGAGGAACCTGCTGTTCGGCCCATGTTTGTGGAGGACATGACTGAGGAGCAGCTGGCTTCAGCGGTGAGTAAGCCTGAAAAATACCAGTACGCCTAAAACAAACATGGTGATTGTTGTTTTCTGCACTGACTTGGCCAGGTAAACATGTTCTCCTCAATGTGATGTTTTCCAGAGTAGAGAACATAATGAATTAAATATACAGTATACGTCTCTATTGGAAGATCAGCCTCTTAAAAATGAGAACGTATGTCAGGTCAGCATTTGTGTTGATCTGAGAGAAATGTACCTCTAAGGCTGCAGTCAGCAAGGTGTTTTGTTACTGTCATCAATTTTTGGGGCACGTCTTGCAAAACATTTGTACTGAGGAGGAATTGGACACTAAATGCACATAAACTACAAACTGCTGTGTCACTTGTTGTTGTGTTGCTGTTTAGTCTGTATCCACATCTTGTTCAGGACATTTTCAGTTCCTCTTTGCAAAGAATATTATAACTGGAAATAGGGTAGCTGATTTGATTTTCTTTGAAATCCACACAAATGTAATTATTTCATGTTAACAGCTCCTCATATCACTGTACGTTCTCAGCACAAACAAAAACTCTGGTATACTGCAATATGGATTAATATAAAAAAAAAAAAAAGAACTAACTGAACATTAAAAATGAAAACGCATTGTGGTATAAATGTCCTGGTTTGCAAACAATTTCTACATAGGTGTGGAGGGGTTTAACAGCACAAACACCGCAGAGAG